>NC_089843.1:34990619-35290619 GCF_035609145.1 Eleutherodactylus coqui
TGTGTAATAGGATATAAGGAGGAGGTCAGCTGTGTAATAGGATATGAGGAGGAGGTCGGCTGTGTAATGGGATATGAGGAGGAGGTCGGCTGTGTAATAGGATATGAGGAGGAGGTCGGCTGTGTAATGGGATATGAGGAGGAGGTCGGCTGTGTAATGGGATATGAGGAGGAGGTCGGCTGTGTAATGGGATATGAGGAGGAGGTCGGCTGTGTAATAGGAAATGAGGAGGAGGAGGTCGGCTGTGTAATAGATAAGACTGTGAAATAAAAACCATTTGCTCAAATGCCATTCCGGCATTGGCTGTCTTAGTGAACAGGCGGAGTTGATGATCTGCCTGTTCATGATAAACCAGAAGTTGCTCGCCGGTCTCTTCCTATCAGTGAGCTGATTCCTCCCTCAGTCCCCTGTCGCAGCCCACATTCACAGCCATTTCGGTAAATTGCTCACCGTACTTCTATTTCCGTTCTAGGAGGGGTTCTGTAGGATTGTGTTCGTCCTGTACATGGCGCTCTGCGCTCACCGCATCTCGCCGTTGTGGCGCCCGTCACCCGATGAGTGTTTGCGGTGCCGCTAGATGACTTCACCTCCAGTGGGCTCTGACCTTTTAGTTTGAGACGTGTAAGCGACCATTGGCGGTCTTCGGCGTGTAACCGACGTGTAAGATGCTGATTGGTTTATCGGATGCCTCTGCGCTCCGATTGCTGTAATGCCATCACAGGCGTTCCTTATCCTCTCCACGGCTCGCCCCCGATCACTGCGCCGCCAAGTCACGCTCCAAGCACCACGTGCGAAGACCACCGCTCGCCTGTTAATGCAGTTTTGTTTACGTACCCATAATGCTTTGTGCTACTCTGTTCATCCTGCGCTTCCTGGTTCATGAATAGAATACTAGAGCTGCAGTGAAGACTGCAATGCTTCATCTGCAGAGGGGAGGGGTGTCACTGTGCTTAGTGCAATACTCCTGTGCGGCTATATTTATATTCATCCCAAACCCCCTGGCTCATGAATAGAATACCAGAGCGGCAGTGAAGACTGATACAGTATAAGCAGGACAGTTGAAGACCATTTAGAAATGGAATGGCTACTACTAATCCCCGTGTGATGACCCCCAACCCTCCAGGGACCATGAATTGAACATAACCGTTATACATCTATTTCAGGGTATTGTGTTTTTGTGTCAGTCTTTACTGCACTCCTTAAATTGTATTGCTACAACCAGTAAGATCATTATGAGTAGGGCTAAAGGTAGGAGAGCAATATAGATAATTGTGTCTTCTAAAGCCTCCATTACCTTGTGGTTTTACCACCTGCAGCGCTGCATCAGGGGGATCAGGATGAGCAGGCAGTGAAGCTTCCCTGGATGCTGCAAATGTTTCTAATTCTCCTGTGAGAGGATACAATGTGCTCCGGCGCCGGGTACTGAGAGGAATCCTCAAATGTCAGGCCGCTCGTCTCACGCCTCGTTATTCGATGTGACAGGCGCGCTCCCTTTAGAAATTGTGTGCCGGACAAACGTTTAAGTAACATTTCACAGCATCGGCGGGAGCAGGGGTGAGGGGAGACCCCCGAGCGGCTTCTAGCCCGTCTGCTCTTTGTTTTAGGGGGGTGGGCAGTATTTATAACATTAATGAGTATAATATGCAGGGGATGTGCCGGTCGGCACCGGACCCCCGACTGCAGGGGATGTGCCGGTCGGCACCGGACCCCCGACTGCAGGGGATGTGCCGGTCGGCACCGGACCCCCGACTGCAGGGGATGTGCCGGTCGGCACCCCCAGCAGGGGGCTGTTGTGGGGTAACTGTACATTAAAGTATTGGGAAGTTGGTGTACAGCTCAGCTGGTTACTGCAGTGTAGTGTCCCGCAGCGCAGGGTGTTTTGGGAGAGGAATGTCCTGATCTTGTTTGAGGCAATTATTAAAAACCGTACTGATAATGAAGATATGATCCCTACAGGCAGCACAGACTAGTCACAATGTTGTAGTGCAGGGTGGGGAACTGTAGTTGTAATTGGTGGGTTTTCTCTCTTCTGCCCCCACCTCCCCCTTAATCAAGCTCTCCCACTCCCATAATTCTCCACCCCACCATCCTGTCCTCTGCCGCTCTGTAATCCCGCTGTCCTGCTCTCCCTCTTTGTATCCCCAATCTGTTACTGCATTATAATCCTTCACTTCTATCCTCTTGCTCCCCCCATGTTTTATCCTCTTGTAATCTGCCTCTCCTGCTCTCTCATTCTCCATCCTCTGTCCCCCTTTAATCCGCCTCTCCTGCCCTCTTGCTATCCATCCCCCCTGTAATCCGCCTCTCCTGCCTTCTCGCTCTCCATCCCCTGTCCCTCTGTAATCCGCCTCTCCTGCCTTCTCGCTCTCCATCCTTGGTCCCCCCTGTAATCCGCCTCTCCTGCCCTCTTGCTATCCATCCCCCCTGTAATCCGCCTCTCCTGCCCTCTCGCTCTCCATCCCCTGTCCCTCTGTAATCCGCCTCTCCTGCCTTCTCGCTCTCCATCCTCGGTCCCCCCTGTAATCCGCCTCTCCTGCCTTCTCGCTCTCCATCCTCTGTCCCCCCTGTAATCTGCCTCTCCTGCCGTCTCGCTTTCCATCCTCTGTCCCCCTGTAATCTGCCTCTCCTGCCGTCTCGCTTTCCATCCTCTGTCCCCCTGTAATCTGCCTCTCCTGCCGTCTCGCTCTCCATCCTCTGTCCCCCTGTAATCCACCTCTCCTGCCTTCTCACACTCCAACCCCTGTCCCCCAGTATTCCGCCTCTCCTGCCCTCTCGCTCCCCATCCTCTGCGCTTCTGTAATCTGCCTCTCCTGCCCTCTCGCTCCCCATCCTCTGCGCTTCTGTAATCCGCCTCTCCTGCCCTCTCGCTCTCCATCCTCTGTCGTCCTGTAATCCGCCTCTCCTGCCCTCTCGCTCCCCATCCTCTCTCGCCCCCGGTCCTCTGCTCTTCCATCCTGCCCCTCTTAGCCGTGTGCCCCCGTCCTCGGCGCCCTTGCTCTTCTATCCTGCCCCCCTCTCCCATGTGCCCCCGTTCCTTGGCGCCCCTGCTCTTCTATCCTGCCCCCCGTCCTCGGCGCCCCTGCTCTTCTATCCTGCCCCCCGTCCTCGGCGCCCCTGCTCTTCTATCCTGCCCCCCTCAGCCGTGTGCCCCCGTCCTCGGCGCCCCTGTTCTCCTATCCTGGCCCCCCTCAGCCGTGTGCCCCCGTCCTCGGCGCCCCTGCTCTCCTATCCTGCCCCCCTCTCCCATATGCCCCTGTCCTCTGCGCCCCTGCTCTTCCATCCTGCCCCCCTCTCCCACGTGCCCCCGCCCCTGTCCTCTGCGCCCCTGCTCTTCTCTCCTGACCCCCTCTCCCATGTGCCCCCGCCCCTGTCCTCTGCGCCCCTGCTCTTCTCTCCTGCCCCCCTCTCCCATGTGCCCCCCGCCCCGTTCCTCGGCGCCCCTGCTCTTCTCTCCTGCCCCCCTCTCCCATGTGCCCCCCGCCCTGTTCCTCGGCGCCCCTGCTCTCCTATCCTGCGCCCCTCTCCCATGTGCCCCTGTCCTCTGCGCCCCTGCTCTCCTATCCTGCACCCCTCTCCCATGTGCCCCTGTCCTCTGCGCCCCTGCTCTCCTATCCTGCGCCCCTCTCCCATATGCCCCTGTCCTCTGCGCCCCTGCTCTTCTCTCGTGCCCCCCTCTCCCCTGTGCACCCCGTCCCGTCCTCGGCGCCCCTGCTCTCCCATGTGCCCCCCGCCCGGTCCTCTGCGCCCCTGCTCTTCTCTCCTGCCCCTGCTCTCCCATGTGCCCCCCGCCCGGTCCTCTGCTCCCCTGCTCTTCTCTCCTGCCCCTGCTCTCCCATGTGCCCCCCGCCCGATCCTCTGCGCCCCTGCTCTCCTATCCTGCCCCCCCCTCTCCCATGTGCCCCCCACCCCGATCCTCTGCGCCCCTGCTCTCCTATCCTGCCCCTGCTCTCCCATGTGCCCCCCGCCCGGTCCTCTGCTCCCCTGCTCTTCTCTCCTGCCCCCCTCTCCCATGTGCCCTCCGCCCGGTCCTCTGCGCCCCTGCTCTCCTATCCTGCCCCCCTCTCCCATGTGCCCTCCGCCCGGTCCTCTGCGCCCCTGCTCTCCTATCCTGCCCCCCCTCTCCCATGTGCCCCCCGCCCCGGTCCTCTGCGCCCCTGCTCTCCTATCCTGCCACTGCTCTCCCATGTGCCCCCCGCCCGGTCCTCTGCACCCCTGCTCTTCTCTCCTGCCCCCCTCTCCCCTGTGCACCCCGTCCCGTCCTCGGCGCCCCTGCTCTCCCATGTGCCCCCCGCCCGGTCCTCTGCGCCCCTGCTCTTCTCTCCTGCCCCTGCTCTCCCATGTGCCCCCCGCCCAGTCCTCTGCGCCCCTGCTCTTCTCTCCTGCCCCTGCTCTCCCATGTGCCCCCCGCCCAGTCCTCTGCGCCCCTGCTCTTCTCTCCTGCCCCTGCTCTCCCATGTGCCCCCCGCCCAGTCCTCTGCGCCCCTGCTCACCTATCCTGCCCCCCCTCTCCCATGTGCCCCCCACCCCGGTCCTCTGCGCCCCTGCTCTCCTATCCTGCCCCTGCTCTCCCATGTGCCCCCCGCCCTGTCCTCTGCGCCCCTGCTCTTCTCTCCTGCCCCCCTCTCCCATGTGCCCCCCGCCCGGTCCTCTGCGCCCCTGCTCTTCTCTCCTGCCCCCCTCTCCCATGTGCCCCCCGTCCTCTGCGCCCCTGCTCTCCTCTCCTGCCCCCCTCTCCCATGTGCCCCCCGCCCGGTCCTCTGCGCCCCTGCTCTTCTCTCCTGCCCCCCTCTCCCATGTGCCCCCCGCCCGGTCCTCTGCGCCCCTGCTCTCCTCTCCTGCCCCCCTCTCCCATGTGCCCCCCGCCCGGTCCTCTGCGCCCCTGTAATCCGGCTCTCTTCTAACCTGTATCTTTACTGTCTTGTTTGTTTTATCAGCAACTCATCCGGGAGATGCAGCAGATGGCGAGCCGGCCCTTCGCTTCTGTCAACGTCGCCTTGGAAACAGACGAGGAGCCGCCTGATCTGATCGGTGGGAGCGTAAAGGTGAGATTTGCGCTTTTTCATGGAAATCAGGCAGATCTTGACCTCAGAGATTTGTAATTCATGTTCTGCTGGAGGAGATCTGCAGCCCGGCGGTCCGAGACACGAAGACACCGCAGCACCGCTATACACTGCAGCCTCCGGATATACCTCCTGCTTGCTGTCAGTGAATAGGAGCATTCTTGTTCCATCTAGAACCGAGAACCTGTGGAAGTCTGACGCTTCTCACTGTGGAGGGTTTGTTCCAGTCGGATCCTGATGGTTTGTTACATTCTGCTCTGATACATTGTATCCACTGGATGCAGCTGTAGCAATCCTTCAGCTGTGATCAGCATGCTGTGTGCACACCACAGGTTTAACGTCAATCCACACCATCAGACGTGTTATTAATTCTGCGGCCTCGTTCACACGGCCGAATTTTACTTCAGATTGGAGTGTGAATCCCACGCCGATAATGCACATGTAATGCCGCCCCATGTTGGCATCTGTGCCCTGCCAGGTCATACTGCCCAGGTTATTCCGCACACCGTTTATGAAATTTGCATTGTGGGAAAAAACGAACATTCTTGGCGCAGTTTCTACATGGAATTTAAACGGAAACCGTGTCGGGCAGCTGCACGCAAATGTGCCGCGTGGGCGGAGGCTAAAGCCGCATACGGATCTGCAAGAATTGTGCCCGATCTCTAAAACGGCCTTGGCATTCTGCTGCGGATTGCGCTCTCAGATCCGGCGTCGGAAAAATCCAATGTGGATCTGAAGGCCTAATGGAAAAATCTGCTCTGTACAGACTTGGGGTCCGCATAGACCCTCGGTGGAGGTCACCGCCTGGTACGTTCCGGGGTTCTCTGTGCCGCCGTGTGCGCAGCTGACGGCGGAGGGGGGCTGAGTACACCAATCAATAGACTTCCTTGTGATGCAGGGACGGGAGCGCCTGCCGTCTGCTCGGGCCCTTTAAATCCTCCGCCTGCTGATGGATTTGGCGCAGCGTCTCCTCCATCTTTTTCCTGTCATTTTCCTTGTTTTGCATCAGATTTAGTTCTGTGCGCTTGTATCTTTCATCAGACATCGGGAACATTGCTGACGCCGGGCATTTCCCGCATCTCAGAGCAACGGCGGGTTTTTCAATTGCATTTTTTTTATTTTTTCCTTCCCCCCTCTCCTTCTCAGCATCTTGCGTTGTGCTGCTGGACCTGAGGGGACACGGACGGCGTGACCCCTGCTGCGGAGGGGGGCCGCTGCTAAAGGAACCTGCCAGAGAAACCAGGGGACTGGGGGCGAATAGAAACTGCAGAACGATAATTCCTTTAATCTGACAACCAGTAATCCAGCACAGGGCTACATGATGAACAGGAGGGTCACAAGGCCAAAACCTGTAAGACACAAGCAGCTACTAATAGAGCAGATCTCATTCACTGCAGCTTCGGTCACTGCTGGCTGTCATTGAATGGAGACCTAACAGGATTTTCCAGGTTGTGAAAATAGATTGCCTGCCTTCAGGATAGACCAGCAATGTCTGTTGGCATTAATAGCAGGAGGCTGCAGTACTCGGAACAGCCGCTCTGACAAGGACGGCATTGAGTATGAACCAGAACAGAAGCCGATGTAAGCCTTGAAGAGACCGCAGTGCGCACAGAAGCGCCATGACTCCTTCGCACAGCTGGTTATCGAGGGTCGCGTGAGGCGGCGTCTCAGATCAGAAGTTGGCGGCTCGTCCTGGAGATGGATGATCAGCTTTTACAGCCCCGATAACCTCTTTAAAGGGACGCTGTCATCATCACGTTTGATCCCCATAAACTACTTAATGGGGCTTAAAGGTAAGGGAACGGGGAGCCCTTGTAGTGGCGTTCCGTAATTACCGGGCGCTCTGTTCCCGTGTTGTGTCCATGCACGCTGGCAGCTTGACTCTTTCTGCGGGCCCATCTCCCATTCATCTCTATGGCCGGTGCACACAGTAAGAGTCAAGCTGCCAGCGTGGGGCACGGTGCCAGAAACTGGCGCCTGATGAGTATAAAACACTTCTCCCTGAACTCCCCATTACATCCCTTTAACACAATATAGGTCATGTGACTAATACTCGGTGTAGTCCTATGGACTATGATTGTCATGCTACCTGATCCAAGGAGTTGCAAAAAGTGGCAGCATCAATGGTGTATTCAATAAAAGGGTTTTATTGCTCCATGTAGCCATAAAACCTTTCTTTTCTTGAATACACCATTGATGCTGCCACTTTTTGGAACTCCTTGGATGTTAGTGGGGACTGGAGGTCCGTGGTCCCTGATGTGGCTTGGCAAGATTGGATACCTCTGGTGTATAAGTGCATACTACATGAGTGCCGCGGGATATACCCTACAGAGAGTCTTATGCTACCCGAACCCACAGGAAGTGATGTCATCAATGAGACATTTGGGACTCCCTACTAGGTAGCTGCCTTTTGGCTGTTCCTGGGAAACCGGCGATTCTCCTTGCAGTGATCCCACTGAGTCTTAAAGTGCCTCACTAGGACTAATAATATGATGTATCCATACCAGTAGTTGATCAGCAGGGATTAACTGCTTGGGAATAGCTGATCCCCAGCACCGCTGTCAGTGTGGACAGCACAGGAAGTAGATAGCGCTGTCCATATCACAGCAGCCCAGGTTGGTACTGCAGGCACAGTGAGCTGCAGTTATACAGACAGCTCTCTCCACACTGATAGCTGTGCTGGGGTCCCGAGCAGCGGACCCCTGATCATCAGCTATTGATGCCCTATTCTCAGGATACATTATCATTAGAAAATGTCCTGGAGAAGCCCTTAAAGGGGCTTTCCACCGATCCCGAGAAGGGGAGTCCTGTGCCTCCATGCCCCAGCAGTGAGGAGGAGATTGGATGGCGCGACAGTCATGCAGGCACTGCCAGAGATAGCAGAGTATAAACGCTTGTCTATTTCCGTCAGCCCGTTGAAATGATGCGGAGCGGCGGCTGCGCTCCGCGAAGTCTGACATCGCTGTGGGTGGGAGAAGCATCCTAGCAGTGAAGAGAGGGGGGACCCCTGTTCTCTGGATTGGTGGGGACCCCCACTGATCATAATGTTATCCCCCATCATATGGATGGGGGATACAATAACTTTAGATTTTGGGATAACCCCTTTAAATGATGATGTGAAACTTATGCAAAGTGGCTCTCCTCCAGAAGGGAGACTAAGTCCAATGTGTTTAAGGGCAGCTGCCACCTAGTGGTGGTTGTAGAAAGGGGTTCTGATCTCTTGAGAACTACTTTGAGTGCTTTTTGGGTAGGAGATGCTGCAAGCGTCCTGGTTTAAATGTTATGGGACGGCGGGGTAGGTTTTTCCTCACATCTTTGCTTCCCTTACCCCATGTACTACATCCCTGCTGACATTGGCCGGGTGCGGGGCGGTTGTTCTCCATTCACGGTCCGGTCTTCGGGTGTTAATTAAATCTTTCCTTAGACCGCGCGTAAGAGTAATCTGCAGCAATTATCTCCGGCAGGTTAAGTCCTGTGAAGGTTATCTGGGGAACGCGGGGTTCAGACTGCAAGCCAGCAAATGAATTCCATTCCTTATCGCTGGTAATTGTGGTGAGTGGCAGTGATGAGCGCCGCGACTCTCCGCCGCCGCGCTGTTATGATCTTCCAACGACGAGGACTTTATGCGTCTCCTGCTATTTTGTTGGGCTTTTTAATATAATTTAATCATCAGAGGATACGAAAGAGCAGAAGATAATTAGAGCGCATATATAACCGTGACAGGGAAGAGAGACGCGGAGCAGTGCCTGCCATTGCCTCTAGGGGCAGTGTGATCTGTCAAACCTTAGAGCGCAGCTCAGCAGTGTGGCATCTCGTGCTCCGACTACTATTGCATCGAAGCTGTAAATGCAGCGCTGCAGCGTCGCCACAATCGTATGCGACACTGTAGAAGACGCGGGCATTCTTCAGGATGAGTGAGACAGACCGCAGCGTCGCCCAGCAGTTTACAGAACTCGCGTTACGGCGGCTGGAGGTAGAAGAGTTTTGTGACTGCTGCAGCCAATCACGTTCCAAGAAGACCATGCAATCTTTTTTTTTTTTTTTTCTATACGTTCATCGTCCGCTGAGTGAGACGTGCGGTGAAGGGTCATTGATGTGAAAAATGTGTTCTAAGAAGGCCGAGCGTCATGTGAGAACAAACCGAAGGAGCCTCGGCCTCGCACCCGCCCGTCCGACAACCTGATTACGTGCTCACAGAGGACTGCCGATTGCCTGTGTTGTAGGATCAGCGCACAGTTCTGAAGAGGCGTGAAGTCCCCTCCAGATGGTTGCCACCGATGTTGGCCAACTATCACAACTCTGGCGACCTTGACGCGTAATGCTGACATCAAGGGTGTTTTCGTGCTGTCGCATGTCGCGGTGGATGAAGGACGCTCTCCGAGGTCGCATGGTTTCCTATCCTGCTGCCAGTCACGGCACGCTGGGGACGCTGCCCAAACTGTGCCCTTTAGGATCAGTGTGGGTCCCAGTAGTCAGGCCGTCGCCAATAACTCATTGATCCAGAAAAGTGAGGACCTCTTTACCATGTGGCCAACTTGAAGGGTGCAGCTATAGGGGGTGCAGAGCTAACGGGGCTACTCTGCCATATAAGAAGACACCAGTGTCATAAAATGGCACATGGTAATTTGGGGCGTCAATACGAATTGGGCATCACGCCTCTCGTTCACGTAGTCAGACTTGGTTGACTGCTCCATCCGCCTTTGTTCACAAGTAAGATACGACAGTCATGTAACACCGTGAATGACGGGAACTCTTCCCGATTCTTAGCATTTGTAATGGTATCTAATATGGTAGGTTGTCGTCCATGTTGTGCCCCTTCCCCCAACTGATGGAAGGAGAAGCTGAGGAGCCACTCATTACCAAGCACCGCAGTTAATGACGTCTCATCAATGTCCTGACTTCACATTAAGGCCCATTTGTACACCGATTATCACTCAAAATTAACTCAAAGGCCGCCTTTTGAGCAATAATCGTTGAGTCTAAATGTGCCAATCTTTCACTGTTCGGCCAAACGACTGTTTTCAGTTCTGCTTGAAAACCGTCACTCAGCAGAAAAGCTGATAAACAGAACCGCACGCTGTGTTCTGCCTGCAGAGAGCTGATTACAGCTGATAACATTGTTATAGCTGTTCTCAGTTCTCTGCCCCACAGAACAGCTGATAAGCAGAACCGCACACTGTGTTCTGCCTGCAGAGAGCTGATTACATCTGATAACATTGTTACAGCTGTTCTCAGTTCTCGGCCCTCCTGACAGAACAGCTGATAAGCGGGACCGCACACTGTGTTCTGCCTGCAAAGAGCTCATTACATCTGATAACGTTGTTATAGCTGTTCTCAGTTCTCGGCCCTCCTGACAGAACAGCTGATAAGCGGGACCGCACACTGTGTTCTGCCTGCAAAGAGCTGATTACATCTGATAACGTTGTTATAGCTGTTCTCAGTTCTCGGCCCTCCTGACAGAACAGCTGATAAGCGGGACCGCACGCTGTCTGCTGCCCATGGTGCTGAATTCTCCACATCGTATGGGCGGGGAGCATTTACATGCTGTGAGAAGGCAGCGATCCAGCGATGATGATTATGCTGGTTGAAAGTGAGCGACAATTTTAAAAGTATCCTAGAATGGTAGAGTTGGAAGGGACCCCTGGGGTCATTTGGTCCGACCCCCTGCTCAGTGCAGGATCACTAAATCACCAAGTAAATTAATAGTAAATGATGGCTGCGCACTTAGACAGAATTATCGCACATTTTCGTTTTGAACGACTTTTGCCTTTCTGTGTAAATGACCCTTTATAATATAAAATCCTTAGCGGTCACTGCGGTGGAGTACTGCGGTGGAGTACTGCGGTGATATTCCTACTCTGCAATGACGGCCCTGAAAAGCTTTCTGGGTTTTCCTCATAATTACAGTGATTTTTCTAAGAAGAATCCTTCTATTTGTAGCCGCAGTGTCAGCAGCCACTTACCTGCTCCGTAATAACATCCCTGGTAGAGAGTCCAGTAGATGCCCTGACTAATGCACTTCTGTCCTACTACCATAGACCCCTGCAGTGATCTCTCAGTTCTCTCCTACTCACCTGGTCCCTCTACCTGGATCTCGTCCCACAGCGCTGCTCACTTCCCCCATCACTCACTTGTTTTTACTCCTTTCTCTTGGGTTACTTGGCTTTGCTATTGGTACTATGGAAAGGAGTTTGCTGCTTTCTGGCCTAGATACGGGGGTGGATGGTAGTTTGGGAGAGCAGGACGAGCAGGCAGCTAGCTGAACGACAGAAGGGGTAGAGGGAAGAGATCCAGGGAGGCTAGTCCTGAACTGGCTCATCCCAATAAGTTTACAAAGTTGGCAGACGGGGGGATGCATTTCAGGGTTAGTGCTACTGCCGCACGACATGCCCTTTGACCGCCAGGGAGATGACTGCCCCAGTAAGAAGAGGACGAGGAGCGCAGGGCAGGATAGACAGGTCCTGGTAGTGGGGGACTCCATTATGGGGGCAGACAGGGCAATCTGTCACAAGGACCAGGATTGTTGAATGGTGTCTTGCCTTCCTGGCTCTCGAGTTCAACACTTTGCGGATCGGGTTCATAGATTACTAGGAGGGGCTGGTGAGGATCCAGCGATCAGGCTACACATTGGCACCAATGTCAAAGCTAGAGGTAGGTGGAAGGTCCTTTAAATCGATTTCAGGGAACTAGGATGTAAGTTTAGGCCGAGGACCTCCAAAGTAATAGTTTCTGAAATACTACTTGTACCACGAGTCACGCCAGAAAGGCATTAAGAGATTAGGGAGGGAACAAGTGGCTCCAGAGGGGGTGTATAAAGGAAGGGTTTGGGTTCCTGGAGAACTAGGCTGACTATGCTGACGGCTACAGGCTCTACTGTAGGGACGGGCTGCATCTCATTGGGGAGGTGTGCTGGGGAAGAAGATGGCAAGAAGGCTGGTAAATGGGAATGCTTGGTCTGGGCAAGAATGTGTGGAAGTGGGTGAGTAACTGGTCAGTGATAGAAAGCAGAGGGGGGTTATAAATGGTACATACGCTGATTGGGTCACCGTTACTAGTGGGGCAGCACAGGGGGCAGTACTGGAGGGGCTACTAGTGGAGTACCACAGCGGGCAGTATTGGGTCCTAGTCTTTTTAATGACCTTCTAGAAGGCTTGCACATTATAATATCTATTTGCATATATCTAAATTAAAGTGATTAACATGTGAGGGCAGTAAATGGTTGCAAATGGATCTGGATCAGTTGGGGGCAGAAAAGATTTATCAGTGTTAAGCCACATTTACAAGTCAGGTTCTGTACAACGGCAGAGGAAATACATGTCACCATTACACACTAAATGGGAAACCACTGGTAACACTGACATGAAGAAGGACTTGGGAGGGGGGGGGGGGGGGGTTAGTTAACTGTAAACTTAACTGGAGCAACCAGTGTCAGGCAGCTGCTGCCAAGGCAAATAGGATCATAGGGCAGTTTGGGGCACCAATACTCAAGAAGGACATATCAGAGCTTGAGCTGGTACAAAGGTGGCAACTAAAGTAATAAACGGAATGGACTGACTACAATACCCAGAGAGGTTATCAAAATTGGCTATTTAATTAAGAAAAAAAATGGATGAGGGGCGGACTGATAACTATGTATAAATATATAATTGGACAATACAGAGAGCTCTCCCATCATAAAACTACTAACGACCACTTGACCGTGAGTATGTATGTATGTATGCATGTGCATGCTTCTCATGCTCCGCCCCTGGTGACATCATCGAAGGTCCTACAACATATATCAAGCACAGCCTGACCAATAGAACAACACAGTTGGGCTCTTGGAAGGGGAGGACAAAAATAACAAAATGAGAATTACAACTAAGTCGTTATTATCTCAGACACAACTCGGTGGTCCTGAGAGGAGACACCGACCTACCACAGAGATCCAGTGGTCTGAAGGACCTGCGGTGATGTCACTGCTGTGGGAGGAGCCATTGTGCAGTTTGGTAGAAAGTACTGTATACACCGACAGTCACCAGCACCTGTGATGATGTCACTGTTATGTCATCACCTGTGTGGGTGAAGTCAGGGATCACATGACCAGGTGGGAATCACTGTATCCAGGAGTCTGCTGAACTGGTGATGTCTGGAAATTGGCATGAGTGTGGATGTAACACAGCTGTGTGTAGGAATCAGGATGCTTGTAGTAGAGCTGTGTGTGTAATGTGTGGGAATCAGGATGGATGTAGTAGAGTTGTGTGTGTAATGTGTGGGAATCAGGATGCTTGTAGTAGAGCTGTGTGTGTGTAATGTGTGGGAATCAGGATGCTTGTAGTAGAGCTGTGTGTGTGTAATGTGTGGGAATCAGGATGCTTGTAGTAGAGCTGTGTGTGTGTAATGTGTGGGAATCAGGATGTTTGTAGTAGAGCTGTGTGTGTGTAATGTGTGGGAATCAGGATGCTTGTAGTAGAGCTGTGTGTGTGTAATGTGTGGGAATCAGGATGCTTGTAGTAGAGCTGTGTGTGTGTAATGTGTGGGAATCAGGATGCTTGTAGTAGAGGTGTGTGTAATGTATGGGAATCAGGATGCTTGTAGTAGAGGTGTGTGTAATGTATGGGAATCAGGATGCTTGTAGTAGAGGTGTGTGTAATGTGTGGGAATCAGGATGCTTGTAGTAGAGGTGTGTGTGTGTAATGTGTGGGAATCAGGATGCTTGTAGTAGAGGTGTGTGTGTGTAATGTGTGGGAATCAGGATGCTTGTAGTAGAGGTGTGTGTGTGTAATGTGTGGGAATCAGGATGCTTGTAGTAGAGCTGTGTGTGTGTAATGTGTGGGAATCAGGATGCTTGTAGTAGAGCTGTGTGTGTGTAATGTGTGGGAATCAGGATGCTTGTAGTAGAGCTGTGTGTGTGTAATGTGTGGGAATCAGGATGCTTGTAGTAGAGCTGTGTGTGTGTAATGTGTGGGAATCAGGATGCTTGTAGTAGAGCTGTGTGTGTGTAATGTGTGGGAATCAGGATGCTTGTAGTAGAGCTGTGTGTGTGTAATGTGTGGGAATCAGGATGCTTGTAGTAGAGCTGTGTGTGTGTAATGTGTGGGAATCAGGATGCTTGTAGTAGAGCTGTGTGTGTGTAATGTGTGGGAATCAGGATGCTTGTAGTAGAGCTGTGTGTGTGTAATGTGTGGGAATCAGGATGCTTGTAGTAGAGCTGTGTGTGTGTAATGTGTGGGAATCAGGATGCTTGTAGTAGAGCTGTGTGTGTGTAATGTGTGGGAATCAGGATGCTTGTAGTAGAGCTGTGTGTGTGTGTAATGTGTGGGAATCAGGATGCTTGTAGTAGAGCTGTGTGTGTGTGTAATGTGTGGGAATCAGGATGCTTGTAGTAGAGCTGTGTGTGTGTAATGTGTGGGAATCAGGATGCTTGTAGTAGAGCTGTGTGTGTGTAATGTGTGGGAATCAGGATGCTTGTAGTAGAGCTGTGTGTGTGTAATGTGTGGGAATCAGGATGCTTGTAGTAGAGCTGTGTGTGTGTAATGTGTGGGAATCAGGATGCTTGTAGTAGAGCTGTGTGTGTGTAATGTGTGGGAATCAGGATGCTTGTAGTAGAGCTGTGTGTGTGTAATGTGTGGGAATCAGGATGCTTGTAGTAGAGCTGTGTGTGTGTAATGTGTGGGAATCAGGATGCTTGTAGTAGAGCTGTGTGTGTGTAATGTGTGGGAATCAGGATGCTTGTAGTAGAGCTGTGTGTGTGTAATGTGTGGGAATCAGGATGCTTGTAGTAGAGGTGTGTGTGTGTAATGTGTGGGAATCAGGATGCTTGTAGTAGAGGTGTGTGTGTGTAATGTGTGGGAATCAGGATGCTTGTAGTAGAGGTGTGTGTGTGTAATGTGTGGGAATCAGGATGCTTGTAGTAGAGGTGTGTGTGTGTAATGTGTGGGAATCAGGATGCTTGTAGTAGAGGTGTGTGTGTGTAATGTGTGGGAATCAGGATGCTTGTAGTAGAGCTGTGTGTGTGTGTAATGTGTGGGAATCAGGATGCTTGTAGTAGAGCTGTGTGTGTGTGTAATGTGTGGGAATCAGGATGCTTGTAGTAGAGCTGTGTGTGTGTGTAATGTGTGGGAATCAGGATGCTTGTAGTAGAGCTGTGTGTGTGTAATGTGTGGGAATCAGGATGCTTGTAGTAGAGCTGTGTGTGTGTAATGTGTGGGAATCAGGATGCTTGTAGTAGAGCTGTGTGTGTGTAATGTGTGGGAATCAGGATGCTTGTAGTAGAGCTGTGTGTGTGTAATGTGTGGGAATCAGGATGCTTGTAGTAGAGCTGTGTGTGTGTAATGTGTGGGAATCAGGATGCTTGTAGTAGAGCTGTGTGTGTGTAATGTGTGGGAATCAGGATGCTTGTAGTAGAGCTGTGTGTGTGTAATGTGTGGGAATCAGGATGCTTGTAGTAGAGCTGTGTGTGTGTAATGTGTGGGAATCAGGATGCTTGTAGTAGAGCTGTGTGTGTGTAATGTGTGGGAATCAGGATGCTTGTAGTAGAGCTGTGTGTGTGTAATGTGTGGGAATCAGGATGCTTGTAGTAGAGCTGTGTGTGTGTAATGTGTGGGAATCAGGATGCTTGTAGTAGAGCTGTGTGTGTGTAATGTGTGGGAATCAGGATGCTTGTAGTAGAGCTGTGTGTGTGTAATGTGTGGGAATCAGGATGCTTGTAGTAGAGCTGTGTGTGTGTAATGTGTGGGAATCAGGATGCTTGTAGTAGAGCTGTGTGTGTGTAATGTGTGGGAATCAGGATGCTTGTAGTAGAGCTGTGTGTGTGTAATGTGTGGGAATCAGGATGCTTGTAGTAGAGCTGTGTGTGTGTAATGTGTGGGAATCAGGATGCTTGTAGTAGAGCTGTGTGTGTGTAATGTGTGGGAATCAGGATGCTTGTAGTAGAGCTGTGTGTGTGTAATGTGTGGGAATCAGGATGCTTGTAGTAGAGCTGTGTGTGTGTAATGTGTGGGAATCAGGATGCTTGTAGTAGAGCTGTGTGTGTGTAATGTGTGGGAATCAGGATGCTTGTAGTAGAGCTGTGTGTGTGTAATGTGTGGGAATCAGGATGCTTGTAGTAGAGCTGTGTGTGTGTAATGTGTGGGAATCAGGATGCTTGTAGTAGAGCTGTGTGTGTGTAATGTGTGGGAATCAGGATGCTTGTAGTAGAGCTGTGTGTGTGTAATGTGTGGGAATCAGGATGCTTGTAGTAGAGCTGTGTGTGTGTAATGTGTGGGAATCAGGATGCTTGTAGTAGAGCTGTGTGTGTGTAATGTGTGGGAATCAGGATGCTTGTAGTAGAGCTGTGTGTGTGTAATGTGTGGGAATCAGGATGCTTGTAGTAGAGCGGTGTGTGTGTAATGTGTGGGAATCAGGATGCTTGTAGTAGAGCGGTGTGTGTGTAATGTGTGGGAATCAGGATGCTTGTAGTAGAGCGGTGTGTGTGTAATGTGTGGGAATCTTAATGCATGTAGTACAGCTGTGTGGCACCACTAGAAACACTGCTACTATAATTTCCTAATAATTTCTAGTCTATTTATACCCAGGACTGTAACAAGGTGGCGCCCTCTACATCTAGAGGAAAGAAGGTTTTTACACAACATAGAAGGGGGTTCTTTACTGTAAGAGCAGTGAGACTATATAACTCTCTGGCTGAGGACGTGGTTATGACAAATTTGCTAAGAGTTGCAGAGGAGTCTGGACGCCTTTCTTGAATGATACAATATTACATGTTATGTCACGGATTACTTCAGAAGGGTCGGTGATCCGGGATTATTCCGGTTGCCAGATTGGAGTTGGGAAATATTTTTTTTCCCTTAAATGACCAAAATTGGCTTCTACCTGTTTGCCTTTCTTTGAATCAACATTGGGGGTAACAGGCTGAACTGGGTGGGCATGTATATTTTTTCAGCCTATAATACTGTCTTCTCTTCCACCACCTGTCACTCATCCTCTTAGGCCGCCTGCACACGGGCGCCTGCATAGGAGTGCATTACAATACTCACTCCTATGCAGACGGCCGCGGTTTGGCCGCGCGAAATCTCGCGCAGCAAACAAACCGCGGCATGTCCTATTTTTGTGCGGGGCTCGCAGAGCCTCGCACAGAAACGTCACTCACCCGGCCGCCGGCTCTGGTCTGCACATGCGTCGGCTGCCGGGCAGCCGGCACATGAAAGAGCCGGGGCCGCCGGGCGCGGGTGAGTACGCGCTGCTCTCTGCAGGCGCTCGGGTCGGGTCTCGCGGCGAGAATTCTCGCCGCCAGATCCGACCCGCTCGTCTGCAGGCAGCCTTATTCCCTTACGAATCTCTGCCCCCTTGCCACTTTCGTTCTGCCCCACTTCCTTGCCTCTGTCTCTGTACCACCTGTTTCTCTCTCCCTCTTAGTTTTTCTTTCTCTGCCCCTTCCCTATTTCTCTCTTGCTCCCCCCCACCTCTATAACTCTACCTCTAGTCCGTCCCCTACTACTTTCTCTCTCCCTCTCCCTCTCCCCCCCCCCCCCCCCACTTACATATTTCACTCCAGTCCCCCCTAACTCTTTCCTGCCCCCACCCCCTTCTGCATACTTCTCTCTCTCTGGCGCCCTCCCTTACCTCTGTGCTGTGGATGGAGCTGCAGCCTTGTTACCTTTATTGAAGGGCACTGTGAGCCGCTCGGGGGGCGCAGCGGTGGCGTCTTCTCGCTGAGGTCTTGGTGTGACTGCATCTCTTAGCAGTTCCCTCTTGACTTAAAGAATGCAGCGTTTCATTACAGCCGAGCGTCCGTGACTGACGGGGAGCAGGAGCGTCTGCAGATATGAGACCGTGAATTACTGTGTACATTATAATTGGCGCCCTTTATTAGCGCACGGCGTGCTCGGACGGACCCCGCAGATCCCCCCCATCCTCCGCCGCTCTTGTAAATCTGCTGACTTCAGTCACTGCAACAACAAAAACAGCTGAAAAAGACAAATGTTCTCCCTTCTACCTTGTTTTCTTTTTTCCTTCCTTTCATATTTGTCATTAAAGCCGCGCCGCTCAATTGTCGACCGCGCGCCCCTAATATTGCCGCTCGCTAGCCGTCTGATTGGCTGATAATCAAATACAGAATTCTGCCCCATCAACAAAACCTGCGCCGGCAAAAACCACTTCTCCGGCATAAAGCAATTTCTGTACAATATATATTCCACACCTACTCGTAGCGGCGCGCCAGCGGACTCGCTGAATGGGGGTTTAAAAACGGTTTTCGTTGCTTTTTCTTACTGCTCCATTCATATTTAAAGGGACACAAACAAACAAACCCGTTCTCCACAATTACAGTGTCCTTCTCTTTCATGAGCCTCGATCCTAATCCACAGGTTAGAGGGGAGGAAAGAAAAGCCGCGTGTCCCCCAGCAGTCGGCCGCGTGTCCCCCAGCAGTCGGCCGCTCGTCCCCCAGCAGTCGGCCGCTCGTCCCCCAGCAGTCGGCCGCTCGTCCCCCAGCAGTCGGCCGCTCGTCCCCCAGCAGTCGGCCGCTCGTCCCCCAGCAGTCGGCCGCTCGTCCCCCAGCAGTCGGCCGCTCGTCCCCCAGCAGTCGGCCGCTCGTCCCCCAGCAGTCGGCCGTGTGTCCCCCCCAGCTGTCAGTCGCTTGTCTCCTGCTCGTTGCTAAAATGCTAGTAACTAGCATTTTAGCAGCGAGCAGCCGGTGAATGGGAAGAAAGCGTCTTCATCTGAAGATGGGGATGGGAGGCAGCCTGCTTCAGCAGAAACCTCCTCAAACTGCAGTAGGAAAGGCAGAAGTGCTTCGCTTTGGACAGTCCTTTTTCCCATATGGGTTCTCTGATGATCACTGGACCCTCGATCAGCTCTAACATGCAGGGAAACTCAAGTAGGAAGTGCTCAGTTCTAGAAATAGCGCCACACCTGGCCATCATCATGCAGCTCAGCTCCAACAAAAGGGTTAAAACTGACTTTATAAAATTAGATCCAAATGAGTTAAAATAACCTGCACTTACCCATCCTCAGCCCCGCACTCCTCCTGGTCAGGTGATCGCTGCCTGCTAATCAGGGGCCGCATTGTCACTGCCCAGTCTCCTGGACGCCATGATGCCAGGAGTTTGGAGCGCTGACCCTGCGTCCTCTGAGTGGCAGCAATCGCCTGACTTCCGCTGGAGGATCAGGGCGCACGCTGCTAGGTCACCAGTGCTGAGGGCGGACGGGCAAGAACCCTTCTATTGTTCTAACTCCTTCAGATCTAGTTTTATAAAGTGAGTTTGTAATGGCTTGTACCAGAAGTGCAAATTATCCCCAACCACTGGATAGGCAGTAACGTGCTGACCCGGGGGGTTCTCACCAGTAAGACCCCCACCGCTCTCCAGAATGGGACCCCCATGTCCCACTCTGCCTGTCACTGCGGTGGTAGTTTCTTTCCCTGCGGTGACATCACTCACGGCAGGTGGATGCGGTAACCTTGCAGTGAGCATGGGAGACACAGGTCTCCTCTAGATCAGCGGGGGTCTCAGCGGTGAGCCCCCCACTGATGAGCAAGTTATTCCTTATCGCATATTGGGCGAAACAACGTGGACTGATATCGCGCCGGTCATAATGCAACGATTTGGTAGAAAATGTCAGCACCTTGCTGAACATATAATCTTCTCACACGTGAAACTCGCATATACATGCAGGCGCGACGCAACTCGTAATCCTCCTAGAAGCGAAGAAAATCCCGCTTCCACATCAGGAAGTAACTTGTATTTTTTTTTCTGTCCGCACATGGACGTTACATCCGTGCCGCATGGACTGCATGTGGATCCCAATCCAGGGGACTGGGGCACGTATCTGGCGCAGGTTTCATGTGTCCTCCATGTTAAAAATTCGCTATGTGAAGGGTATGCCCACATGGGACTGAAAAATCACCTGCATGCCCGCCTGTAGGGTTTCTTTGCCCGCTGCATCCCGACTTACACTTTGTTTTATGGACTTTCAAATTAAAAAAAAAAGTTTGTTTCTGTTCTCCGTTAATTCCGTTCTGTCCCTTTAATAGGCGAGCGCTGACAAATAGCGGAACATCTGTGCCTTAAGTGGCGCTGCGGCCGCCCCCAACTTGTAAATCTATACGATGGGAAGATTGAGTGTCTAATAAAGTAATCAGGGCAGCGACGCTCTCCGCTGCCATCACCGCCATGTTGTAAAAACGCCGGATTGTGATCTGCCGCTATTGAAAATAAAGCCAGCAAACCCTCTCCGACCGGCCGCTGCAGTTTATGCTTCCGTCGGGTCATAAAACACTAATTTGCATGACGCCGGGTGTTAATTCATTAATAGAATGATGCCGGTGTAATAGAGGCCATAAATACCGCCGCGCTGATTTATCCGCCTGACATTTGCTTTTCCATTAAGCCTTTAAATCCTATAATGGCGCCTGTTGGTTCCTGCCATACAACAGTGTCGCAATTTACTCACTATTAATTACTGCGGGCTGGGGGCTCGCCGGAGACAATAGCGCAGTCTACACCCAGCGGAAGAGCCAACAATTTATGACTTGTGTTGATTAGGGGGATGAACGGGATTATCTGCTGCCGGCACAAAGGAAAATCTGTTACATTGTGTCCGCGTGGAGTCGCGCGCCGTGTCCTGGATGCAGAACGCACGCGGCTTCGGGGGTTTCACATTAGGAGCCGTTTCAGTTCCATCGTGGGACAAGAGAACACAGAGGAAACATTTCTGTTTTGCAGCCCATGGAAATGTATTAAAACCGAAGCCCTTCAGTCCAGTTCTGTAGGTTGTCTCCACCCGTTCTTCACTCTGGACCTGAAGCGCCGACTGACGCACTTTTGCTTCCAGTTACAAAAACGGAATGTAGACCCGTTTTTATTGCGTTGTACTCGGCGTTAGATGGATGAAACCGGAAAGCAATCTACTTCTCATTTCCAGTTTTGTTTTCTTAGCATGCACACCATGCAAGTTTTTTTTTTTTTTTTGCTTCCTTTGGTACACCAATTACAATGTGGCTCAGTGGTTAGCACTGTTGCCTTGCAGTGCTGGGGTCCTAGGCTCAAGTCTCATCAAAGACAAAATCTGCATGGACTGTGGAAACTAATCCATGCAGATGTTGTCCTTGGTAAGATTTGAAGCTATAACTCCAGCACTGCAAAGCAACAGTGCTAACCACTGAGCCACCATGCTTCATTTTCCTCATTCTCCTCCTCCTTCGGGGTAGGAGAAGAAAATGTGAAGTCTCCTCCTTCCCATTCTCCTCCTTAGGAGGAGGAGAAAGAAAGAAAAGCTAGTTGGCTCAGTAGTTAGGTGCAAATCTGATTAAAGACTACATCTGCATGGAGTTTGCGTGTTAGCCTTGTGTTTCTGCTTCTTGTCATCGCCCTATTCCAGAGAAGGACAAAGGAAGATCAAGCATGGTGGCTCAGTTGTTAGCACTGCTGCCTTGCAGTGCTGGAGTTTTAGGTTTAAATCTGTCCAGGGGGCAACAACAGGTATCTCTTCAATAAATGTGGCTCAGTGGTTAGCAGTGCTGCGGTCCTGGGTTCAAATTTATTGATAGACAATGGCAGCTTAGAAACCTCCCTCCAGCCCTCACTCTTGGTCAGATGTGAACCTACAACTCCAGCACTGCAAGGCAGCAGTGCTAACCACTGAGCCACCATACCTTGACAGTGGGGTTCTAGGCTCACCTCTGACTATGAACGCATGGAGGTGGTATGTTCCTAGTAGCTTTGCTACAATTGTATCCAGTCTAGAGCTGTGGCCTTCAGATGGATACATTTTACCTGCACTGATACATTGCAACAAACTATCATGACGGGAGAGCGCTGCGCTGCTGATGTGTTAGGGGCGTCCAGGATGGGAGATGATTGGTTTGTGACTGCTGATCACATCTCATGGATGCTCTTCACAACCAAACCCGCCACACTGCAGCAGCTCTCCTGTATTACACCCGCCGCACCCCACCGGCACGCGGTCGGTGACTGTGGAGCGCGCTCGAACCCCCTGAACGAAGTCGGCGTATTTTTAGGTAGTTTTTATTTGCACCATTTTTGGGTAAATAATGTATCCTCAAATTTGTAACGATTTTTTTGGAGGGAAAACCTCAATTCTGCCATTTTTATTTATTTTTTACAGCGTTCTTCATACAGCACAAATCCCATAATACAGGTTTTTCCCTGCGGTCGGTGCGATTACAGCCGGACCAAAATTGTATTTTTATTTTTTATGTTTTTCCACTTTTGCACAATAAAAACCCTTTTTTGGGTGTTTTTTTTTCTTTTGCTGCTTTCGAAGTCGCTTATTTTTTAAATTTTTCCATGGACGGAGCTCTGAGGGTTCGCTTTTTGCAGGATGAGCTGCAGGTTTTTTGTTCGGCACCATCTTGGGGTGCATCCAGCTTTGTGTGCACCTTAATTGTTATTTTGGGGGGTACAATGTATTTTGGCTCACTTTAAGGGGTTTTGCTGTCAGGACAAGAAGTGTGTAGAATGTATTGGCCGATATTCATGTAACCCGTCGGCTCCCTCTACTGCTGGGTCCTGTAATAACATGTTTCTGGTTCTGTTGGTGAAGACAAGTCCCCCACCCCTCAAATACTGACTGTTTCCAACTGTTTTTCCTTTTTCCCCATCAGACTGTTCCGAAGCCGATCGCCTTGGAGCCATGTTGTGGTAACAAAGCAGCGGTCCTTTCAATATTTGTGCGGCTTCCACGTGGTTTAGGGGGCATCCCGCCTCCAGGACAATCTGGTAAGTCAGGAGTACGGGAGCGCTAGTCAGTAACCTGCAGGTTCTCTAGGTCAGCGGGAATGAACGCAGTGACTCCACCAGCAGAATAGTGAGTGCAGCTCTGGGGTATAATACAGGATGTAACTCAGGATCAGTACAGGATAAGTAATGTATGTACACAGTGACTCCACCAGCAGAATGGTGAGTGCAGCTCTGGGGTATAATACAGGATGTAACTCAGGATCAGTACAGGATAAGTAATGTATGTACACAGTGAATCCACCAGCAGAATAGTGAGTGCAGCTCTGTAGTATAATACAGGATGAGTAATGTATGTACACAGTGACTCCACCAGCAGAATAGTGAGTGCAGCTCTGTAGTATAATACAGGATGAGTAATGTATGTACACAGTGACTCCACCAGCAGAATAGTGAGTGCAGCTCTGGGGTATAATACAGGATAAGTAATGTATGTACACAGTGACTCCACCAGCAGAATAGTGAGTGCAGCTCTGGGGTATAATACAGGATAAGTAATGTATGTACACAGTGACTCCATCAGCAGAATGGTGAGTGCAGCTCTGGAGTATAATACTGGATGTAACTCAGTATCAGTACAGGATAAGTAATGTATGTACACAGTTACTCCTCCAGCAGAATAGTGAGTGCAGCTCTGGAGTATAATACAGGATGTAACAGGATCAGTACAGGATAAGTAATGTATGTACACAGTGACTCCACCAGCAGAATAGTGAGTGCAGCTCTGGGATATAATACAGCATGTAACTCAGGATCAGTACAGGATAAGTAATGTATGTACACAGTGACTCCACCAGCAGAATAGTGAGTGCAGCTCTGGGATATAATACAGCATGTAACTCAGGATCAGTACAGGATAAGTAATGTATGTACACAGTGACTCCACCAGCAGAATAGTGAGTGCAGCTCTGGAGTATAACACAGGATGTAACTCAGGATCAGTAATGTATGTACACAGTGACTCCACCAGCGGAACAGTGAGTGCAGCTCTGGGATATAATACAGCATGTAACTCAGGATCAGTACAGGATAAGTAATGTATGTACACAGTGACTCCACCGGCAGAATAGTGAGTGCAGCTCTGGAGTATAATACATGATGTAACTCAGGATCAGTGCAGGATAAGTAATGTATGTACACAGTGACTCCACCAGCAGAATAGTGAGTGCAGCTCTGGAGTATAACACAGGATGTAACTCAGAATCAGTACAGGATAAGTAATGTATGTACACAGTGACTCCACCAGCAGAATAGTGAGTGCAGCTCTGGGATATAATACAGCATGTAACTCAGGATCAGTACAGGATAAGTAATGTATGTACACAGTGACTCCACCGGCAGAATAGTGAGTGCAGCTCTGGAGTATAATACATGATGTAACTCAGGATCAGTACAGGATAAGTAATGTATGTACACAGTGACTCCACCAGCGGAACAGTGAGTGCAGCTCTGGGATATAATACAGCATGTAACTCAGGATCAGTACAGGATAAGTAATGTATGTACACAGTGACTCCACCGGCAGAATAGTGAGTGCAGCTCTGGAGTATAATACATGATGTAACTCAGGATCAGTGCAGGATAAGTAATGTATGTACACAGTGACTCCACCAGCAGAATAGTGAGTGCAGCTCTGGGGTATAATACAGGATGTAACTCAGGATCAGTACAGGATAAGTAATGTATGTACACAGTGACTCCACCAGCAGAATAGAGAGGGCAGCTCTGGAGTATAATACAGGATGTAACAGGATCAGTACAGGATAAGTAATGTATGTACACAGTGACTCCACTAGCAGAATAGTGAGTGCAGCTCTGGAGTATAATACAGGATGTAACTCAGGATAAGTACAGGATAAGTAATGTATGTACACAGTGACTCCACCAGCAGAATAGTGAGTGCAGCTCTGGAGTATAATACTGGATGTAACTCAGGATAAGTACAGGATAAGTAATGTATGTACACAGTGACTCCACTAGCAGAATAGTGAGTGCAGCTCTGGAGTATAATACAGGATGTAACTCAGGATAAGTACAGGATAAGTAATGTATGTACACAGTGACTCCACCAGCAGAATAGTGAGTGCAGCTCTGGAGTATAATACTGGATGTAACTCAGGATAAGTACAGGATAAGTAATGTATGGACACAGTGACACCACCAGCAGAATAGTGAGTGCAGCTCTGGAGTATAATACAGGATGTAACAGGATCAGTACAGGATAAGTAATGTATGGACACAGTGACTCCACCAGCAGAATAGTGAGTGCAGCTCTGGAGTATAATACAGGATGTAACTCAGGATCAGTACAGGATAAGTAATGTATGTACACAGTGACTCCACCGGCAGAATAGTGAGTGCAGCTCTGGAGTATAATACAGGATGTAACTCAGGATCAGTACAGATAAGTAATGTATGTACACAGTGACTCCACCAGCAGAATAGTGAGTGCAGCTCTGGAGTATAATACAGGATGTAACAGGATCAGTACAGGATAAGTAATGTATGTACACAGTGACTCCACCAGCAGAATAGAGAGGGCAGCTCTGGAGTATAATACAGGATGTAACAGGATCAGTACAGGATAAGTAATGTATGTACACAGTGACTCCACTAGCAGAATAGTGAGTGCAGCTCTGGAGTATAATACAGGATGTAACTCAGGATAAGTACAGGATAAGTAATGTATGTACACAGTGACTCCACCAGCAGAATAGTGAGTGCAGCTCTGGAGTATAATACTGGATGTAACTCAGGATAAGTACAGGATAAGTAATGTATGGACACAGTGACACCACCAGCAGAATAGTGAGTGCAGCTCTGGAGTATAATACAGGATGTAACAGGATCAGTACAGGATAAGTAATGTATGGACACAGTGACTCCACCAGCAGAATAGTGAGTGCAGCTCTGGAGTATAATACAGGATGTAACTCAGGATCAGTACAGGATAAGTAATGTATGTACACAGTGACTCCACCGGCAGAATAGTGAGTGCAGCTCTGGAGTATAATACAGGATGTAACTCAGGATCAGTACAGATAAGTAATGTATGTACACAGTGACTCCACCAGCAGAATAGTGAGTGCAGCTCTGGAGTATAATACAGGATGTAACAGGATCAGTACAGGATAAGTAATGTATGTACACAGTGACTCCACCAGCAGACTAGTGAGTGCAGCTCTGGAGTATAATACAGGATGTAACTCAGGATCAGTACAGGATAAGTCATGTATGTACAGTGACTCTAGCAGAATACGGAGTGCAGCTCTGTAGAAAATTAACCCTTCTCAGAACAATTACTACTTGGGATACCCCAGTGCTACTTTGTGCTCTCCTCCACACTAAGGCAGCAGCTTAGAGTCTCATCGCGGTCTTCTCTCCACCGCAGGTCTAGCCGTGGCCAGCGCTCTGGTGGATATCTCACAACAGATGCCGTTAGCGTACAAAGAAAAATCGGGAGCAGTGCGAAACCGGAAGCACCAGCCGCCCGCACAGCCCGGCACTTGCATTTGACGTTGGACCTGACACGGTTTTAGGAGATGTGAACATTGATCTTGCTGGAGGAATTGCAGTCTTACAATGGAGAGACTCGGCAGGGGTTTCCTGGATGCCCACGGGATCTCCTAACCTCTTCCCACATCTGCATGACGGTTCTGTTCACTTTTCCCGGAGGATTTCTTTCTACTGACATTCATGATTCTTTTTTTTTTTTTTATATTTTAATGTTTCATCATGAGAACTGGAAGAAACCGCAGAATAAATCTTAAGTTATTTTCAGTACGGTGAGACTTGATGCAGCCCACGCTCAGGGTCCGGGTCCTCAATTTCTATCCAGTTCTCCTCCATACTTAGATATTTGGTTTTCTGTACCGACCCCGGAGAACAAGCGGTTCCTGATTCCCAGCGACCTTTTTAGAGAGACATTCCCATACAGATGGCAGGAGTATTGATGGCGTGTTTCCGTGGAGCCGCGATGGTGAACACGAATGTGACTGGTCTACCCAGTGGTTCATCAGCAGTCTACGGGCACCTACAAATGCCAATTTCGGTACCAGCAGCACTTGAAGCCATGTCTGAGACGGGCTTATAGATTTTTCTTCTGAGGCACTGAGCGGGTGATGAGACTGGCATGGCTGATTTATGTATACGTTGCCTAATTTAATGAGACCTTTTTACGTGCTGGATTAGAAGACGCGTGGGAGTACTTGAGGACATTACCATGTAGGGTATGTTTGTGAACCCTTCAGATTCTGTACTTGTATCGACTGATAAACTTATAAGCACACGTTCTTCCTGCAGACACTGCTGTGGCGGGGAAAGGGGGAACCCTCCGACGCGGTTCAGCTACCGGATGCCCTTCCTCCGCCCGCTTCACGGTTGAAACTCATTGGTTGGTGGTGATGGAGGCGGAGCTAGTATTCACGGAGAACGTCCTAGTGTTAAAGCCGCACCTTCATTTCACACATGTACGCAGCCTTCCAATAACTGACTTGCTACCAAAAGCAATAGCTTCCCCCCCCCCCCGAGGATATATGTATATCTGTATAGATGGAGACACAAGGGGTGTTCATGACAAGGTGCTAACTTCAATGACACTTTGCTTTCCCTCAAATATATTTATTTTTGTGCTTGTCGGATTCGGTAACGCCAAAGCCGCCCCCTGTCTGTTTTCGGGGGGGTGGCGACGGGTCGGAGGACGGTGACCGCGTTTTGATGCATTTTAAAATAAAAATTCACCTTTTAGGCTGGAAAAGAAAACAAAGCTTCTAAATAACAACATGTCCAAATCCTTTTAAAATGTCACCGTTGTATCGCACGTAGTCATTAAAATTAATTATTTTGTACACGTTTGATTGTCTTTAAGGAAAGAAATGACATGCATGATGGTGAGCGGTCCAGATGGAGGGTGCTTTACTGCACTGCTGCGCTGGGAGGTGGGATACATACATTATACTGGTACAGATGAGATATGAGGAGCTGTTAGACATGGAGGATACACTGTGGTGACAGCTGAAGCCGTTGGAACATCAAACAGCTCTTTGGATCTCAGCTTCCTGTGGGGTTGACTTACCGGGATGAGCGATGGCCAAGACTGCTGCAGTTAAAGTAGTCGCCAGCGTAAAAGGGAACCTGTCACCTGCCTGAAGCACCACGGACTAAGTTAGGGTTCTGTTAGGGCAGGTGACGGAGTCGGTGGTATTTTGTATACCCGCTGCCGCTGAAGTCCGCGCATCGGGCGAGTCCCATAGACTTCTATAGGTGAGCTCGCTCACAGGACAAATGGAGTATAAAGAATACATCACCAACTTCCCTCAGGCTGAGCGTCCACCGGCGGGATGGAATATGGTGAGCGGTATTCTGCTGCGGGGAGCACAATATGTAATCGCGGTGACATATCTTAATGCTGGGTGAATTGTGGCATGCCGCGATTTTTAGATGTGAGCGATTCTCCACTCGTGTACGTTGGGCTGCGCTTTCTATAGTTATCCTATGGAAAGCGCGTCATGCGTGCGACTTATCACCACAGATCACACTATGACAGATCGCCCGTGGACGGCCAGCCTTACCCCTCCATAAGTTAACTTATAGTGACCAGTTCCATTTAAAGGCCAAGTATTGATGCCCGATCCTTGGGACAGGCCATATAATTGTTGGGGTCCACCGCTTGCTGATTAGTTGCCTACCAGGTCAGTGCGCTCCTGTGAGGCCAGGCTTGGTATTACAGGTAAAGCTCTTGTTCACTTCAGTGGGAACTTTACCTGTGATACCAATACTGGCCACTGCAGTGGGAATGGAGCTAAGTACACAAGGATACTAGCCCACTGAGTAGTTCATTGGCTATCAATAGTTTACAACTGGGCAATCACTTTAAAGGGGTCATCCAGGAAGGGCAAGTACTTACCCGATCCAGTCCAGTAGTCTCAGCACTTCTACTGACCCAAAGTCGTGGTACAGAGCGCCCTCCTCGCAGGGGGCTGACTGTTCAGCTCATATCAGTGACTAAGCTGCCCCTTATCCGTCGCGGCTGATGCAGAGAGGGGGATCTGGTTTTGGGGCTGCTAACATCACGTTTTAGCCATCGGTCAAGCGTATACATTCTGATTGTAAGAAGTGTATTACTGGACTGGAACTGGTCAGACGTCGTACAAAACAAACGGACAGAAATGTGCGGGAGGTGAAGCGTAGTCAGAGCGCAGCGCCCCCCTCTGGCCACAAGGAGTGATGCGCGTTTGTTTTGGTTTTATATTTGTACATTGGTCAATAAGAGGCGTGCGGGAGCATAAAGCCGTACATTATATACATCCTCCATAACGGTGTGTCCTCACATGCCTGAAGGGTCCGACTGCAAAACGCTCTTCAGAAGAGACGTCACCTTCTAAAACAACTGTATGTGGCTGCAGGACCGTCTGCCCCCCCGGGGTGTGGATGCTGAAAACTGGCCACAGATGTATGTGGCTGCAGGACCGTCTGCCCCCCCGGGTGTGGATGCTGAAAACTGGCCACAGATGTATGTGGCTGCAGGACCGTCTGCCCCCCGGGGTGTGGATGCTGAAAACTGGCCACAGATGTATGTGGCTGCAGGACTGTCTGCCCCCCGGGGTGTGGATGCTGAAAACTGGCCACAGATGTATGTGGCTGCAGGACCGTCTGCTCCCCAGGGGCGGGATGCTGAAAACTGGCCACAGATGTATGTGGCTGCAGGGACCGTCTGCCCCCCAGGGGCGGGATGCTGAAAACTGGCCACAGATGTATGTGGCTGCAGGACCGTCTGCTCCCCAGGGGCGGGGATGCTGAAAACTGGCCACAGATGTATGTGGCTGCAGGACCGTCTGCCCCCCGGGGTGTGGATGCTGAAAACTGACCATAGATGTATGTGGCTGCAGGACCGTCTGCCCCCCGGGGTGTGGATGCTGAAAACTGGCCATAGATGTATGTGGCTGCAGGACCGTCTGCCCCCTAGGGGCGGGGATACTGAAAACTGGCCACAGATGTATGTGGCTGCAGGACCGTCTGCCCCCCAGGGGTGTGGATACTGAAAACTGGCCACAGATGTATGTGGCTGCAGGATAGTCTGCCCCCCAGGGGTGTGGATACTGAAAACTGACCATAGATGTATGTGGCTGCAGGACCGTCTGCCCCCCGGGGTGTGGATGCTGAAAACTGGCCACGGATGTATGTGGCTGCAGGACCGTCTGCTCCCCAGGGTGTGGATGCTAAAAACTGGCCATAGATGTATGTGGCTGCAGGACCGTCTGCCCCCCAGGGGTGTGGATGCTAAAAACTGGCCATAGATGTATGTGGCTGCAGGACCGTCTGCCCCCCAGGGGCGGGGATACTGAAAACTGGCCACAGATGTATGTGGTTGCAGGACCGTCTGCCCCCCAGGGGTGTGGATGCTAAAAACTGGCCATAGATGTATGTGGCTGCAGGACCGTCTGCCCCCCAGGGGTGTGGATGCTAAAAACTGGCCATAGATGTATGTGGCTGCAGGACCGTCTGCCCCCCAGGGGCGGGGATACTGAAAACTGGCCACAGATGTATGTGGCTGCAGGACCGTCTGCCCCCCAGGGGCGGGGATGCTGAAAACTGGCCATAGATGTATGTGGCTGCAGGACCGTCTGCCCCCCAGGGGCGGGGATGCTGAAAACTGGCCATAGATGTATGTGGCTGCAGGACCGTCTGCCCCCCAGGGGCGGGGATGCTGAAAACTGGCCACAGATGTATGTGGCTGCAGGACCGTCTGCCCCCCAGGGGCGGGGATGTTGAAAACTGGCCACAGATGTATGTGGCTGCAGGGACCTCTGCTCCCCAGGGGCGGGGATACTGAAAACTGGCCACAGATGTATGTGGCTGCAGGACCGTCTGCCCCCCAGGGGCGGGGATGCTGAAAACTGGCCACAGATGTATGTGGCTGCAGGGACCTCTGCTCCCCAGGGGCGGGGATACTGAAAACTGGCCACAGATGTATGTGGCTGCAGGGACCTCTGCTCCCCAGGGGCGGGGATACTGAAAACTGGCCACAGATGTATGTGGCTGCAGGACCGTCTGCCCCCCAGGGGCGGGGATGCTAAAAACTGCACGTTTTTAGTTATTTTGTTTTTATATACATTTAATGTAAATATTAAACATATAATAAAAATGTGATGTGAACAGCCCCAAAGTTATGGAAAGGAGCAGGTGGTGGGGGCGCTATACTACCTGTCACTAATTGCTGGTATTTCTCCTCTCTGGATCTCCCCTTTTATAAAAACAGTGATGTCTGCAGCTCTTAAAGGGGTTTTCCAGGCAGCGCCCCGTCTGTGTCTGAGTGGAAGCCGCTCCTCCGGCCGTGTAGTGGCAGGCACTTGTAATTGCAGGCACAGCTTTCACTAAAATCAATGGTAGCTACACCTGCAATTACAAGCGGCAGCCACTACACAGCGGTTGGCGCTGCGCTGACCCCGTATATCCCAGCACTGACAGCGACCGCTGCCTGCAAAACCCCTTTAAGGACTTTTCAGGTACAGCATACAGTAACATATGCCTGTCAATGCAGAACTTGAAAAGGAGTTCCCAATCCAAGGACTATGGGGGCAAACCGAAATGACAGAAGTGCCAGTGTCTCCTGGCATGAAAGTCTAGGTGCTTAGAATGTGGAAGACCTACTGCCACCACACCCCCTTATCTGGCTTTGGGGTACCATAGTTTAGGGACCTCTGCAGCCGCGGGGGCCAATACCCGTGTCCCTGTGTCAGATGTTTGTTCTTTATCTAAAGCTTTGGTGTCACCTTTGAGATCGGAGTTGGGGTGATTTCAGCTCCACGCAGAACCACCTCATGTTCTGGGAAGGGATTGGCTCACAGCTTATGGGAAACGCCCGGTGGTAAGTTCTGACCTATAACTTAAAGCGATCATCCAGGGAGCGGCTGCCGGGATCGGAGCAGAGGTACTCCTCCGACCCTGCGTAGCGGCCGGCGCTCGTAATTGTAAGAGCAGCTTTCACTGAAACCCTTGGAAGCCGTGCTACCTGTGTTGCTCATTGATTGCAACGAGAGCTGTGCTTGCAATTACGAGTGCCGACCACTACACCGGGTCGGAGGAGTACTTCCGCTCCGCCTCCAGTCTATCCCGGCCACTGCTTCCTGCATACCCCTTCTTAAAGCAGTTGTCCAGGGTTAGAAGAACCTGGCTGCTCTCTTCCAGAAACTGCCTCGTCCCTGCTCATGGGTTGTGTCTGGCATTGCAGCTCAGCTCCGTGGAAGTGAATGGGGCTGAGCGGTAATACCACATAGAACCTGAGGACAGGTGTGGCGCTGTTTTGAGAAGAAAGACATATTTTTCTATTCGGTGTGACTGCACAATCCACAGGACTTGCAATAGTTGATGTCTCCCATGTGGACGGGGTGTTCGTGTGATGGGCGATGCCACTTGCATCTAAGATTCTTGGGCACAACTCTGTATCGCCCATGTGAATACGACCTCGGACAGAGAGTTGGATATCAGCATAGAATTAGATGGTTTGCGCTAGACGGTGACCGGCGCCAGCATGACGCTGCGCTGTTATCTGCATCTTGATTGGCTACAATTGTTGCCAGGGGTCTGCGGCAGTGGCCAAATCTGTACCTACATCCATCCGAGGGGAGGAGGCTCCCTACATCCCCTTCCATGGCTTGTACAGTAAACACTGCTGAATGTCCGTAGCAATTGGGCTAGTAGAAATCCTGCAGCGTTTCTGCCATGTCTAAGGCCTCCTGCACACGGACGGATATTTACTGCAGAATCCGTGGTCGCCGTCCGCATTGCCAATCCGCAGCAAATCCCGCCCGTTACCTCCTATTGAGGTTCCCTGCTTCCTACACACAAGTGGAAATCAATTGCGATTTCCGCTGGCGGAAGAAAAATCGCAGTGCGCTCCATTTTTCTTGCGGGCTCCACACGGACAGCTTCCATTGAAGTCAAGGAAAGCTGTCTGACCTGTGGCCAGTCGGCAATGAACATTGTGGATTATGCGCCGTCCCCTAGCGATGCTGTGAGGGGGAAAAAAATGTGTGAATAAAAAAAAAAAAAAAAAAAAAAGCTGTATCCCGCGTGTGCAACGGCGAGCCGCAGGGTCTATGCACAGCACAGAAAAAATGGCGACGGCAGGTAAGTGTGGACGCCGCTGCTGCCAGAGCCGGATCCCACATGCGGAATATGGAGGGGGCTTAAAAGGCACAGCCTATTAAATAAAAAAAAAAATTGGCATGTCAGAGCAAAACGTCAAAAATTTTGATCAGTGAGGAACTATGGGCCGAGACGCCCGCTGATCGCTAAAACTAAGGGGCCATCTGCAGACTGCATCACTTCAGTACAGTTAAGCGGCAATATGCAACGCAAACCATACTATGGGGAAGTCCGCTCGGCCCCATCATACCGCTGACTTCCAGAACTCCTTCCACCAACCTTTAACAATCTCCCTTTCTTGTCTCTTTGAAGGCTTCGGATCCTGTAAATCCCTCTCCTTCTAGTGAACCTGCCGTCCTGTGAGTGAAGGCGGCGTGGCCGCTGAGCCCCGAGCGGTGCGCTGCCACATCCATCCCGCTGTGACGTCTCACACAGGGAGTTTTGAAGTGTAAATGGGAAGCTTTTAGCATTTTCCTTGTATTTGAGTCAGCTTTTTGTGTACTTTTTTTTTCTTTCTGCTTCAGCTGTCAATTATATCTCTTCCTCCAGAACAGATTAGAGAAAAAGCAAAGTCTTCAGGATGTGCTGCTTGTTCTATCAAGACTGAGAGAGTGAATGCTGCAGCATAACTACTATAATACTGCCCCCCTATGTACAAGAATATAACTACTATAATACTGTCCTCTATGTACAAGAATATAACTACTATAATACTGCCCCCTATGTACAAGAGTATAACTACTATAATACTGCCCCCTATGTACAAGAATATAACTACTATAATACTATCCCCTATGTACAAGAATATAACTACTATAATACTGCCCCCTATGTACAAGAATATAACTACTATAATACTGCCCCCTATGTACAAGAATACAACTACTATAATACTGCCCCCTATGTATAAGAATACAACTACGATAATACTGCCTCCTATGTACAAGAATATAACTACTATAATACTGCCCCCTATGTACAAGAATATAACTACTATAATACTGTCCCCTATGTACAAGAATATAACTACTATAATACTGCTCCTATGTACAAGAATATAACTACTATAATACTGCCCCCTATGTACAAGAATATAACTACTATAATACTGTCCCCTATGTACAAGAATATAACTACTATAATACTGTCCCCTATGTACAAGAATATAACTACTATAATACTGCCCCCTATGTACAAGAATATAACTACTATAATACTGACGCCTATGTACAAGAATATAACTACTATAATACTGCCCCCTATGTACAAGAATATAACTACTATAATACTGCCCCCTATGTACAAGAATATAACTACTATAATACTGCCCCGTATGTACAAGAGTATAACTACTATAATACTGCCCCGTACGTACAAGAATATAACTACTATAATACTGCCCCCTATGTACAAGAATATAACTACTATAATACTGCCTCTTATATACAAGAATATAACTACTATAATACTGACCCTATGTACAAGAGTATAACTACTATAATACTGCCCCCTATGTACAAGAATATAACTACTATAATACTGCCCCCCTATGTACAAGAAAATAACTACTATAATACTGCTCCTATGTACAAGAATATAACTACTATAATACTGCTCCTATGTACAAGAATATAACTACTATAATACTGCTCCTATGTACAAGAATATAACTACTATAATACTGCTCCTATGTACAAGAATATAACTACTATAATACTGCCCATATGTACAAGAATATAACTACTATAATACTGCCTCCTACGTACAAGAATATAACTACTATAATACTGCCCCTATGTACAAGAATGTAACTACTATAATACTGCCCCCTATGTACAAGAATGTAACTACTATAATACTGCCCCCTATGTACAAGAATATACTATAATACTGCTCCCTATGTACAAGAATATAACTACTATAATACTGCTCCTATGTACAAGAATATAACTACTATAATACTGCCCATACGTACAAGAATATAACTATTATAATACTGCCTCCTACATACAAGAATATAACTATTATAACACTGCCTCCTACATACAAGAATATAACTACTATAATACTGCTCTCTATGTACAAGAATATAACTACTATAATACTGCCCATATGTACAAGAATATAACTACTATAATACTGCCTCCTACATACAAGAATATAACTACTATAATACTGCCTCCTATGTACAAGAATATAACTACTATAATACTGCCCCCTATGTACAAGAATATAACTACTATAATACTGCTCCTATGTACAAGAATATAACTACTATAATACTGCCCCCTATGTACAAGAATATAACTACTATAATACTGCCCCCTATGTACAAGAATATAACTACTATAATACTGCTCCCTATGTACAAGAATATAACTACTATAATACTGCCCATATGTACAAGAATATAACTACTATAATACTGCTCTCTATGTACAAGAATATAACTACTATAATACTGGTCCTATGTACAAGAATATAACTACTATAATACTGCCTCCTACATACAAGAATATAACTACTATAATACTGCTCTCTATGTACAAGAATATAACTACTATAATACAGCCTCCTACATACAAGAATATAACTACTATAATACTGCTCCCTATGTACAAGAATATAACTACTATAATACTGCCTCCTATGTACAAGAATATAACTACTATAATACTGCTCCACTATGTACAAGAATATAACTACTATAATACTGCCCCCTATGTACAAGAATATAACTACTATAATACTGCCTCCTATGTACAAGAATATAACTACTATAATACTGCCCTCTATGTACAAGAATATAACTACTATAATACTGCTCCCTATGTACAAGAATATAACTACTATAATACTGCCTCCTATGTACAAGAATATAACTACTATAATACTGCTCCACTATGTACAAGAATATAACTACTATAATACTGCCCCCTATGTACAAGAATATAACTACTATAATACTGCCCCCTATGTACAAGAACATAACTACTATAATACTGCCTCCTATGTACAAGAATATAACTACTATAATACTGCCCTCTATGTACAAGAATATAACTACTATAATACTGCTCCCTATGTACAAGAATATAACTACTATAATACTGCCTCCTATGTACAAGAATATAACTACTATAATACTGCTCCACTATGTACAAGAATATAACTACTATAATACTGCCTCCTATGTACAAGAATATAACTACTATAATACTGCTCCACTATGTACAAGAATATAACTACTATAATACTGCCCCCTATGTACAAGAATATAACTACTATAATACTGCCTCCTATGTACAAGAATATAACTACTATAATACTGCCCTCTATGTACAAGAATATAACTACTATAATACTGCCCATATGTACAAGAATATAACTACTATAATACTGCCTCCTATGTACAAGAATCTAACTACTATAATACTGCCTCCTATGTACAAGAATATAACTACTATAATACTGCCCCCTATGTACAAGAATATAACTACTATAATACTGCCCCTATGTACAAGAATATAACTACTATAATACTGCCCCCTATGTACAAGAATATAACTACTATAATACTGCCCCCTATGTACAAGAATATAACTACTATAATACTGCCCCCTATGTACAAGAATATAACTACTATAATACTGCCCCTTATGTACAAGAATATAACTACTACAATACTGCCCCCTATGTACAAGAATATAACTACTACAATACTGCCCCCTATGTACAAGAATATAACTACTATAATACTGCCCATATGTACAAGAATATAACTACTATAATACTGCTCTCTATGTACAAGAATATAACTACTATAATACTGCCCCTATGTACAAGAATATAACTACTATAATACTGCCTCCTACATACAAGAATATAACTACTATAATACTGCTCTCTATGTACAAGAATATAACTACTATAATACTGCCTCCTACATACAAGAATATAACTACTATAATACTGCCCCCTATGTACAAGAATATAACTACTACAATACTGCCCCCTATGTACAAGAATATAACTACTATAATACTGCCCATATGTACAAGAATATAACTACTATAATACTGCTCCTATGTACAAGAATATAACTACTATAATACTGCCCATATGTACAAGAATATAACTACTATAATACTGCCTCCTATGTACAAGAATATAACTACTATAATACTGCCCATATGTACAAGAATATAACTACTATAATACTGCCTCCTATGTACAAGAATATAACTACTATAATACTGCCCCCTATGTACAAGAATATAACTACTATCATACTGCCCCTATGTACAAGAATATAACTACTATAATACTGCCCCTATGTACAAGAATATAACTACTATAATACTGCCCCCTATGTACAAGAATATAACTACTACAATACTGCCCCCTATGTACAAGAATATAACTACTATAATACTGCCCCCTATGTACAAGAATATAACTACTACAATACTGCCCCCTATGTACAAGAATATAACTACTACAATACTGCCCCCTATGTACAAGAATATAACTACTACAATACTGCCCCCTATGTACAAGAATATAACTACTACAATACTGCCCCCTATGTACAAGAATATAACTACAATAATACTGCCCCCTATGTACAAGAATATAACTACTATAATACTGCCCCCTATGTACTAGAATATAACTACTATAATACTGCTCCTATGTACAAGAATATAACTACTATAATACTGCCCCCTATGTACAAGAATATAACTACTATAATACTGCCCCCTATGTACAAGAATATAACTACTATAATACTGCCCCCCTATGTACAAGAAAATAACTACTATAATACTGCTCCTATGTACAAGAATATAACTACTATAATACTGCCCCCTATGTACAAGTATATAACTACTATAATACTGCCCCTATGTACAAGAATATAACTACTATAATACTGCCTCCTATGTACAAGAATATAACTACTGTAATACTGTTCCTATGTACAAGAATATAACTACTACAATACTGCCCCCTATGTACAAGAATATAACTACTATAATACTGCCCCCTATGTACAAGAATATAACTACTACAATACTGCCCCCTATGTACAAGAATATAACTACTACAATACTGCCCCTTATGTACAAGAATATAACTACTACAATACTGCCCCCTATGTACAAGAATATAACTACTACAATACTGCCCCCTATGTACAAGAATATAACTACAATAATACTGCCCCCTATGTACAAGAATATAACTACTATAATACTGCCCCCTATGTACTAGAATATAACTACTATAATACTGCTCCTATGTACAAGAATATAACTACTATAATACTGCCCCCTATGTACAAGAATATAACTACTATAATACTGCCCCCTATGTACAAGAATATAACTACTATAATACTGCCCCCCTATGTACAAGAAAATAACTACTATAATACTGCTCCTATGTACAAGAATATAACTACTATAATACTGCCCCCTATGTACAAGTATATAACTACTATAATACTGCCCCTATGTACAAGAATATAACTACTATAATACTGCCTCCTATGTACAAGAATATAACTACTGTAATACTGTTCCTATGTACAAGAATATAACTACTATAATACTGCCCCCTAAGTACAAGAATATAACTACTATAATACTGCTCCTATGTACAAGAATATAACTACTATAATACTGCCCCCTATGTACAAGAATATAACTACTATAATACTGCCTCCTATGTACAAGAATATAACTACTATAATACTGCCCCCTATGTACAAGAATATAACTACTATAATACTGCCTCCTATGTACAAGAATATAACTACTATAATACTGCTCCCCTATATACAAGAATATAGCTAATATAATACTGCTCCCTATGTACAAGAATATAACTACTATAATACTGCTCCCTATGTACAAGAATATAACTACTATAATACTGCCTCCTATGTACAAGAATATAACTACTATAATACTGCCCCCTATGTACAAGAATATAACTACTATAATACTGCCCCTATGTACAAGAATATAACTACTATAATACTGCCCCCTATGTACAAGAATATAACTACTATAATACTGCTCCTATGTACAAGAATATAACTACTATAATACTGCCCCCTATGTACAAGAATATAACTACTATAATACTGCCCATATGTACAAGAATATAACTACTATAATACTGCCTCCTATGTACAAGAATCTAACTACTATAATACTGCCTCCTATGTACAAGAATATAACTACTATAATACTGCCCCCTATGTACAAGAATATAACTACTATAATACTGCCCCCTATGTACAAGAATATAACTACTATAATACTGCCCCTTATGTACAAGAATATAACTACTATAATACTGCCCCCTATGTACAAGAATATAACTACTATAATACTGCCCCCTATGTACAAGAATATAACTACTATAATACTGCCCCCTATGTACAAGAATATAACTACTATAATACTGCCCCCTATGTACAAGAATATAACTACTACAATACTGCCCCCTATGTACAAGAATATAACTACTACAATACTGCCCCCTATGTACAAGAATATAACTACTATAATACTGCCCATATGTACAAGAATATAACTACTATAATACTGCTCTCTATGTACAAGAATATAACTACTATAATACTGCCCCTATGTACAAGAATATAACTACTATAATACTGCCTCCTACATACAAGAATATAACTACTATAATACTGCTCTCTATGTACAAGAATATAACTACTATAATACTGCCTCCTACATACAAGAATATAACTACTATAATACTGCCCATATGTACAAGAATATAACTACTATAATACTGCCTCCTATGTACAAGAATATAACTACTATAATACTGCCCATATGTACAAGAATATAACTACTATAATACTGCCTCCTATGTACAAGAATATAACTACTATAATACTGCCCATATGTACAAGAATATAACTACTATAATACTGCCTCCTATGTACAAGAATATAACTACTATAATACTGCCCCCTATGTACAAGAATATAACTACTATAATACTGCTCCTATGTACAAGAATATAACTACTATAATACTGCCCATATGTACAAGAATATAACTACTATAATACTGCCTCCTATGTACAAGAATCTAACTACTATAATACTGCCTCCTATGTACAAGAATATAACTACTATAATACTGCCCCCTATGTACAAGAATATAACTACTATAATACTGCCCCTATGTACAAGAATATAACTACTATAATACTGCCCCCTATGTACAAGAATATAACTACTATAATACTGCCCCCTATGTACAAGAATATAACTACTATAATACTGCCCCCTATGTACAAGAATATAACTACTATAATACTGCCCCTTATGTACAAGAATATAACTACTACAATACTGCCCCCTATGTACAAGAATATAACTACTACAATACTGCCCCCTATGTACAAGAATATAACTACTATAATACTGCCCATATGTACAAGAATATAACTACTATAATACTGCTCTCTATGTACAAGAATATAACTACTATAATACTGCCCCTATGTACAAGAATATAACTACTATAATACTGCCTCCTACATACAAGAATATAACTACTATAATACTGCCCCCTATGTACTAGAATATAACTACTATAATACTGCTCCTATGTACAAGAATATAACTACTATAATACTGCCCCCTATGTACAAGAATATAACTACTATAATACTGCCCCCTATGTACAAGAATATAACTACTATAATACTGCCCCCCTATGTACAAGAAAATAACTACTATAATACTGCTCCTATGTACAAGAATATAACTACTATAATACTGCCCCCTATGTACAAGTATATAACTACTATAATACTGCCCCTATGTACAAGAATATAACTACTATAATACTGCCTCCTATGTACAAGAATATAACTACTGTAATACTGTTCCTATGTACAAGAATATAACTACTATAATACTGCCCCCTATGTACAAGAATATAACTACTATAATACTGCTCCTATGTACAAGAATATAACTACTATAATACTGCCTCCTATGTACAAGAATATAACTACTATAATACTGCCCCCTATGTACAAGAATATAACTACTATAATACTGCCCCCTATGTACAAGAATATAACTACTATAATACTGCCTCCTATGTACAAGAATATAACTACTATAATACTGCCCCCTATGTACAAGAATATAACTACTATAATACTGCCTCCTATGTACAAGAATATAACTACTATAATACTGCTCCCCTATATACAAGAATATAGCTAATATAATACTGCCCCTATGTACAAGAATATAACTACTATAATACTGCCCACTATGTACAAGAATATAACTACTATAATACTACCCCCTATGTACAAGAATATAACTACTATAATACTGCTCCCTATGTACAAGAATATAACTACTATAATACTGCTCCCTATGTACAAGAATATAACTACTATAATACTGCCTCCTATGTACAAGAATATAACTACTATAATACTGCCCCCTATGTACAAGAATATAACTACTATAATACTGCCCCTATGTACAAGAATATAACTACTATAATACTGCCCCCTATGTACAAGAATATAACTACTATAATACTGCTCCTATGTACAAGAATATAACTATTATAATACTGCCCCCTATGTACAAGAATATATAACTACTATAATACTGCCCCCTATGTACAAGAATATAACTACTATAATACTGCCCACTATATACAAGAATATAACTACTATAATACTGCCTCCTATGTACAAGAATATAACTATTATAATACTGCCCCCTATGTACAAGAATATATAACTGTGGTACTGTCCCCTAGTCTCTATATGATGTAATTTGCAGAGTACTATTAGCTTGAGTACATTGTGAGTCTGCATCAAGGCTTTACAGGCATTGGTTTTGCAGGTTTTAATTCCATTGCTGACTTCTTGAGGGCGCTACCTACGAGACAGATGGGGCAGGACATTTTGTTTTCTCGCTGCTTCTTACTAACTCGCGCTCACTGGTGCAGAGTCTGAAAACTCACAGAGAAAAACAAAACCCTGTAGCGGCGAGTGTAGTTTACACGCACATCTGTTTAAGCCCTGAAGGTCAGCGATAACGACTGGCCAATGAATAGTGACCGGTTTTGTTTTGCATTTCCTGCACAATTATTGTTTTTTTTAAACAAATCCTGAGCAATCATCCCGTATAAATGCTCATGTTGGCACTTTGCTATGAGTAAGTGGGTTTTGGGTTGCCTTTTGGGCACTCAGTCTGTAAAGGTTTCGCCCTCACTGCCCAGTATACTGCCCACACCCAGGACAACCCCTTCCAGTACGCAGTCAGGTTGTCTTTCCTCTGTCTTGCCCAGGCAGGTGGACATGTAGGCCAATCTGCCACTGAGAGTGGGTGAATCCATACAGGGGCACGGATGGTGGTATTACTCCCTCTTTATAGGGGTTTTGTCAGCACACTCTGTATTATGTTTTTCCCTCTTGCCCTGCCCAGCATCAGCTGCTCTAAACTACACAAGTAATACTTACCTATGCTCCATTTTTCAGCTCCTCCTCGTTTGTCCCGGCAGGGTCTCCTCCCAGCAGCACTAGTGCTGGAGAGCTACATGTGTCCTCACAGCGCTGCTTTAGTCTATTTGCAGCATGTTGGGACTTCCGGCGATACTCCGTGCATGCGCACTCGCGGTGATACTCCATGCATGCGCACTCGCGGCGATACTCCGTGCATGCGCACTCGCGGCGATACTCCGTGCATGCGCACTCGCGGCGATACTCCGTGCATGCGCACTCGCGGCGATACTCCGTGCATGCGCACTCGCGGCGATACTCCGTGCATGCGCACTCGCGGCGATACTCCGTGCATGCGCACTCGCGGCGATACTCCATGCATGCGCACTCGCGGCGATAGTCCATGCATGCGCACTCGCGGCGATACTCCGTGCATGCGCACTCGCGGCGATACTCCGTGCATGTGCGCTAAAGCAGGCTGCCGGGGATTCAGCATTTCCTGCTAGGTAGTGCACGCTCTGTCACTAGTGATGTCGTGTACACCACCCTGCAGGAAGTAAAATGTAGCAAATGGACATCGCATCATCGGAAAGAGAAGATTTTTCTGGCTTGCAGTGACGTGACCCAAGGGGCTGAAGGAGCCAGGAGCGGAGAAGATCTGGTAAGAGGACTGCCTGAGGAGGAATGGGTCAGTATGCGATCTTGTTACTCTACGGACAGAGCCCCTTTAATTTTCAGCTTCCTCAGCGACCCCATTTCTTGCCCTAAGTGTATTTATTTTGGCTCCTAACAGTCAAGCAATTAGAGGGCTAGTTGCCCTCTTACAGATAGGAGCTCTACACTGATCCCCGGGCTCCGGCTCCTGGCAAATCACTGCTATGGGATGCCACATCCATCCCAATGTCATGCATGAACCGTTGGACTTCACCAGTGCAGGTCTCCATGTTCACTCATGGAAGGCGGTTTTGAGCATCTTCTTTTCTTTTTGTATACAGGGGGTAGTCACAACGTCGGCTCCAGCCTGTATCTCACTACTGGTGGCCTATATAGAAATAACACTAGTGTACTTGGATAGGAAGACATGGATGCGCTACATGATGTATGGCGTACGGACCCCTGGGGGCCCCGGAACATGGATTTCAATTTTGTGTTGTGGCCCCTGTGAGAGTAGAACCAAATTGCAACATTGAAGTGTGTCTTGTGAGGAGAAATTCTGTGCTTTGCGTGAAAGAAAGTCTGCTCAAACTGTCCTCCTCCTGCCAGGATACATGCGTGAAGCCGTTCTACAGGGCAGTCCAGGGCTGACGCCATCATTGTAGGACCCTGAACGGTGAAGTGCCAATTCAGTGCAGATGCAAATTACTAGTAAGAGCACGACCCAATCAGAACACAATGTACAGATCAGCATGAATGAGGGTTGGAATTTGGCGCCATCACCTCGTTTGACCTGTGTTCTTTCCAGGGAATCTCGACATGAAGCTTGGATCTCCTGCAGATGCCGGTGGATGACTGCCTGGATGATCTGCCGCTATCGTAGTAGAAGGAGGCCACTTCTGGTACTCTCTCCTTACATCAGTCATAGCGGCGGTCCCACGGGATTTCTCCTTCTCACATGCTGCTCTTCAACGCTGCAGTAGGGTTTTACTAATTAGAGATGACGCAACACAAAATTGAAATCCATGTTCCGGGGCGCCCAGGGGCCCGTATGCCATACATCATGTAGTTCATCCATGTCTTCCTATCCAAATACCCTACTGTTATTTCTATATAGGCCACCAGTAGTGAGATACAGGCTGGAGCCGACTTTATGAGTACACCCGGTAACTCTAATAAGGCATACGGACAGGCTCGCCTTCACAGACATCCCCTTTAATCCAGTTCAGTGAGCCAAGTCCACTATGGCTGCCTCCTCCTCTTCCGCCGCCCTGAATTCCATCCACGTCCTTGATAGCGGAGTTATCTGTAAATGTCTTATTTGTGTTGAATGCTTCTGCTCCCATTCTGACACCAGCAATGAACTTCTATAAAGTTTTCTTCCATTGAGTGTTTTTCTTGCCTCCCCCCCCCCCACATCCCCACCGGACCGCTGCTAATCAGAGCTCCACGTCTGGCAAGTCTTCCGAATGCCAGGGACTCTTCTATTTAATTCCTCGGCGCCTTTCCCCGGGAGCCGATTTATATGTCAAGATTTGCACATGATTTATGATTTGCCATTTGCTTTTATAAACCATCGTATGATTAAAACCGAGACGACGAAACTTATTTGTCACATTGTGGCTCCTACCCAATGCGTCTTCGCGTCCCTTTGTATCATCGCCCTGACAACCACCAATCTCCAGCCATGATGTTATGACACCGCAGTCTTCGCAGGTCAGTAAATTAGAATCCTCTTCCGCATTACTGAGCTCAATGTCTGTGTAGTGAGAAGTGAAGTTCAGCCTCTTACTGACCTGCTGCTCTTCTTGTGTCTTCTCAAGCTTAAACCCAATAGGCGCGGGCAGCGCGGTGATCAGCATGTAATTAAGATGCGCCAAGTATCATTTAATAGCAAAGAGTATTAACCACCTGGATCGGCGGAGGAATATGGCTTTCTTCCAGGTAAAGTCAATGCAACAATGTAAGTTTATTAGGTTTGGATTGTGGTCTTGGGTTGACCCTGGTTTAGACGGGCGCTGAACTCTTGCTAAAACAAAAAGGTTTTTTTTCTGTGTAACCCCTTCAATGCCACAGTTCATGTATGCTTTTTTTTTCTCCATTGAGCTGTAGTTTTTATCATACTCTTCCTATGGGCTGAGAATAAAGAATGGGCTGAGAAAGTGCAATGTCTGCCAGTTCTGGAGAATATCTGTAGAGGATGCCTCTGTGATCCAATCCATGGTGGCTCGATTGACCCAGGTTGATACAAACACTGGCCTGAGAGCCAAACCCACTGCTTCAAAAGATGATTTTGCTAGTAGTTCAATCTTTCTGTCGCAGCAATCCCAGAAGGATGAGGCATCCACCATGGGCAGGGTAGTTTGTTTCGCCAAACGGGAAACCAGTGAATCAACTGCGGGCGACAATGACCGTTTTTTCACTAACTCCTCAGGAAAGGGATACATGATGCTAGCCGTTTAAGCCTTGGAAAGCATTTGATGGGAATGTTCCATTTCCTGGCTAAGACATTGTCAAACTCATCATGTAAGGGAAACGTCTTCAGAAAACGTTTGGGACGTCTAAAGGAAAAAAGACACCGCTGACGTAGAATGTGTCTGGTCGGACAGCTGAAAAGTGTCCCTCACAGAGGCTATCAGGCTGTCCACCAAAGAGGAAAGTTTGGAGGCCTGTTCCTCGTCCAGGTCGGAGTCCGAGGGGTACTCGGACAACTCGCCCTCTGAGCGGCAATTGCTCCTGGAGGACAGCTGTGAAAGTGAGCCAGGGAGAGGTGGCCATGAAGCCAATGCCAGTGATCTGGACGAGTGCCGCGAGCCGGAAGGTCTCTTCTGATTTCATGCTCTACAATGAAAGGAGTCTCTGCGGACAGGGCTGTCTCCATCTGATCTATTCGGAGCAGGGGGTCTAGTAACGCGGTGTAACCTGTCCAGGATAGTGCTAAATGCCCGGGTAAGGTCCGAAACCACCGGAAACAGGGAGTGGGTCAATTCTGGTACGACAGAGTAGGCTAGATGGGACGGGTGCCTGTAGTTGGTTCTATGGCCGCCTGTCGCGGCGGAATGCAGTTTGCACAAAACGGCTCAAGCTGTCTGCTTGTAAATTTTGTCTTACAGCGAGAGGAAGCGTGTTACGTAGCTCTAGCTGATCCTTGTCCGGAATCTTGCGCTCTGGTGTTGGACATACTGCTAGGCAAGCGTAGTGTGGTATCCTACTACTGCGGGTTATACTGCAGGAGGAGGAGAGCTTACCCAATCTGGAGCTGGTCTGACGAGTTGTGAATCTCTTGCAGAAAAGGCCACCTCTTCACTGAAGATGCTGCTGTCCCAAGCTACTGTGGAACCAAAGGTCCCAGCAAGTCTTGAAAGAAAATGGAGCCAGGTCGTGCTACCAGGAAGGGAAGGGCAGGCCTGTGAAGTGGTCCAATTGAAAGATTGGGCAATTGCTGCGCTGGTCGCTGATTGGATGAGAGAAAAACCACGTTCTTTCTCCCCCTCCCTGCTCTGCCCCCGTAGGAGAGGCCAGGTACGGCCGAAGCCAGGGACTACATTTCTGAAAACGCTGCAGCCCGGCCTCGAGGCCCTGTAGTCAGAACAGCCTCCGACCCTCATAGCTGCTGAACCACAGACTTCCCCCCCGAGGCCCCAGTACAGCTAGGGATTCCAGGCCACGCCAGATGTTGGTTCCCGGTAGATATGGCCGCCCAGTCCAGCCTGCACAGCACCCGCCAGCTGGCAAAACAGCACGAAGCCCTGGCCCAGTCCGACACCCCTACACTAGGCAGCGGCCCGACTGGCGCACGAGGCCCCTGTCCGAGCACAAAACAAGTCCCAAGAGACCCCGCACTAGGCCATAGCCCGACCGGAATGGAAAGCCCCAGCGTAAGGAAAAAAAGAACCCTGGTACCTGCATAGTCGCACCTCATACTACAGGGGCACGGGGGCAACCCTGAAGAACTATGGTGGGCAAGGCAGGGACCCTAAAAGTATTGCTGGGCCTAGAACATTACCGGTCATGTGGCGGCAACTCTAAATGGATCACCGGTCGCACGCGGCAATCCAAAAAAAAAGTCTGCTCCGCAGCAGATGACTTAAGAAAAACAAACCACTTGAACAAGGTAGTAGGGCTCCTCCGTTCCAGCAGGGTTCCTCCTTACCTTGCCTACCTTTTAGGAGGAAGGGACTGCCAGCAAAACATGGGGGAACCCTAAGGCTGGCGGGTCACATTCAGATTAGGTCCTGGATGTGCCTCCTTTTCTTCTGAGGCCAGGGCAGACAACAGAATGGTTACAGTTAGGGCCAGAAATATTTGGACAGTAACACAATTTTCGCGAGTTGGGCTCTGCATGCCACCGCATTGGATTTGAAATGAAGCCTCTACAACAGAATTCAAGTGCAGATTGTAACGTTTAATTTAAAGGGTTGAACAAAAATATCTGATAGAAAATGTAGGAATTGTACACATTTCTTTACAAACACTCCACATTTTAGGAGCTCAAAAGTAATTGGACAAATAAACATAACCCAAACAAAATATTTTTTTTCAATATTTTGTTGCGAATCCTTTGGAGGCAATCACTGCCTTAAGTCTGGAACCCATGGACATCACCAAACGCTGGGTTTCCTCCTTCTTAATGCTTTGCCAGGCCTTCACAGCCGCAGCCTTCCGGTCTTGCTTGTTTGTGGGTCTTTCTGTCTGAAGTCTGGATTTGAGCAAGTGAAATGCATGCTCAATTGGGTTAAGATCTGGTGATTGACTTGGCCATTGCAGAATGTTCCACTTTTTTGCACTCATGAACTCCTGGGTAGCTTTGGCTGTATGCTTGGGGTCATTGTCCATCTGTACTGTGAAGCGCCGTCCGATCAACTTTGCAGCATTTGGCTGAATCTGGGCTGAAAGTATATCCCGGTACACTTCAGAATTCATCCGGCTACTCTTGTCTGCTGTTATGTCATCAATAAACACAAGTGACCCAGTGCCATTGAAAGCCATGCATGCCCATGCCATCACGTTGCCTCCACCATGTTTTACAGAGGATGTGGTGTGCCTTGGATCATGTGCCGTTCCCTTTCTTCTCCAAACTTTTTTTTTCCCATCATTCTGGTACAGGTTGATCTTTGTCTCATCTGTCCATAGAATACTTTTCCAGAACTGGGCTGGCTTCTTGAGGTGTTTTTCGGCAAATTTAACTCTGGCCTGTCTATTTTTGGAATTGATGAATGGTTTGCATCTAGATGTGAACCCTTTGTATTTACTTTCATGGAGTCTTCTCTTTACTGTTGACTTAGAGACAGATACACCTACTTCCCTGAGAGTGTTCTGGATTCAGTTGATGTTGTGAACGGGTTCTTCTTCACCAAAGAAAGTATGCGGCAATCATCCACCACCGTTGTCTTCCGTGGACGCCCAGGCCTTTTTGAGTTCCCAAGCTCACCAGTGAATTCCTTTTTTCTCAGAATGTACCCGACTGTTGATTTTGCTACTCCAAGCATGTCTGCTATCTCTCTGATGGATTTTTTCTTTTTTTTCAGCCTCAGGATGTTCTGCTTCACCTCAATTGAGAGTTCCTTTGACCGCATGTTGTCTGGTCACAGCAACAGCTTCCAAATCCAAAACCACACACCTGGAATCAACCCCAGACCTTTTAAGTACTTAATTGATTACAGGTTAACGAGGGAGACGCCTTCTGAGTTAATTGCAGCCCTTAGAGTCCATTGTCCAATAACTTTTGGTCCCTTGAAAAAGAGGAGGCTATGCATTACAGAGCTATGATTCCTAAACCCTTTCTCCGATTTGGATGTGGAAACTCTCATATTGCAGCTGGGAGTGTGCACTTTCAGCCCATATTATATATATAATTGTATTTCTGAACATGTTTTTGTAAACAGCTAAAATAACAAAACTTGTGTCACTGTCCAAATATTTCTGGCCCTAACTGTAATTCCATTCTGTTCGCCCCCCTTGGTGGGTTAACAGAGAGAGTCCTGCCTCCCTGTATTTCCTAAATCCACTGGTAGATGGCGACGTTTGCCTCTTACGGACGCTAAACTGGTGAACCTACTGGAGCAGCAAGAACACGCTCAAATAGTTGGGAACGCTGGAGGTGATGCTCAACTTCTGGTTACCAGGGCTCTTCACCAGCCTCTGCTTTGCTTTCCTCTCAGATAGGTCAAGGTTTTCTTTGCCCGACCGTACGCTAACTGCCACTCGTCGTGGTGGAACCACTTCCACCAGACTTCCACCGCATTCCACACGTATGTGCTGCTTGGGCTGTTATGCTTTCTGGGATGTCTCTTCATGATGACACCAACATTACACGCTCAGACCAGTATTAACACACACCATAATTATTTATGGCCAGGACGCACAGCTTACACTATATGATAACATGGAGAATAGGCCCTTCTTCCTCTCTCCCCACTAGGGTAGAACGTAGCCGGATTCTGAGCAAGGGGAATACTTTTACAACATCAATTAGGCCAAGGGTTAGAGCAGACAAAAAGTGTAGTCAAAAAAGCAGTAAAGATCTGGAATGGAGAGGTCAGGAAAGCTTGATTGTTCAGGCATAGATCAAATACCAGATCAGAGAGAAGAAACCTTTCACCTTTACGCAGAGTGGAGACTAAGTGTTCAGGCACCTGCTGATGGGTGGTGTAGCCCTAAAGAGCCCAGGCCCTGTCAGCAATTGTTGGGGCCTGGAAAGGTAGATACGTGTGCTGGCCTTTTAAGAGGCAGATTTGGCACACATGCCCTCTATGGGGCCCAGGAAGCTGACAGGAGATTGTCATAGACAACAGATGGGACATACTGCTGGCCACCCTGATGGCCATAACTCAGGAAACTTCTTGCAGTTGCCACGAGTTAAGTCTGGTTTAGATACAACGATTCTCACTCAAAAATTGCTCAAAGCTGTGTTTTGAGCGAGAATCGTTGGGTCTAATTGCACTGACATTGTGCAGTTTTCGTTAACGAGTCGCTGATCGCTCTCTTTCAGCATGCTAAGAGAGAATGATCAGCCTTATCAGGACGTGCGCTGAGTTCACAGCGGATACTGCTGATACTATTGTTTCAGCTGGTATCCCTTTCGGAGAACACAGCCAGAGTATGAAGAACACAGCGGTCCAGCAGTGTTCTGCATACCCCACATGGAGCGCACAGCTGTATACTAGCTGTGCACTCTGTGAACATAGGAGTATGAGATGCTGGCACCCCCACAGTGATTTTCAGGGAAGGGCTTTAAATATAAGCCCTTCCCTGAAAATCATCCGTAGCTAGTGTAAAAAATTAAAAAAAAAATATATATACTCACCTCTCGGACGGGGCTCAGCCACGTGTAGCCGGGTCTTCCCCCTGCAATGCTTTAAAGTACTTACATCAGGCGGGGATTTAAAATCCCCACCTGCTGAAAGAGCTGTATCTGATTGGCTGAGTACTCAGACAATCACAGGCAGCGCTCAGCCATTCAATAAATGACAGCTGAGCGCTGCCTGTGATTGGTCCCAGCGCTCAGCCAATCAGACAACAGCTGTATGCAGAAGATAGCGGTCCCACTTGTGAGCCTTCATTTACAAACTTATGCAAAGTAAACGGTCACTCAAACTGCCGTTTGAGCAAATTTTGAGCGATCATCTTGCCGTGTAATGCACACAACGATTATGGCTCAAAAGTCGCTCAAAGGACATCTTTTGAGGAATAATCGTTGTCTCTAAATGGGGTATTAGTTGAAGGTGCTGACATGTTCTGACCAGCTGACAGGAAGGGGTCATCAATTCATTCTGCTTGTGCCAAATTCTGGCCTCCCATCACCACGGGGCAACAGAGATCTGGATCCATCTGACCAGGAGATGTTTTTTCACTGATCAGTGATTACTGACATCCTCCGCTAATGACAAATTGATTCCATCCACAGGATCACCTTTTGCTAGATGATTTCCTTGATCACATCATTCTCAGTATACTCTCCATACTGTTACACGAAAAAACCCCATGTGGTTTTCAAGTGGGGCATATCCATAATGAAGTCCATAGATATAGATCTCCATGGCCTGGATGGAACTGGAAGAGGTTGTAGAAAACCCAGAGGGCGAGCCCATGGCGTCTTGTTTCGAGCACATGTGTCATAAGAGGTGACAAACCTCTTCACATCCCTCCTGCAGTCGGGCCACAGGAAGGAACGAAGTAAGAGTTCAAAAGTTTTCATTACCCCACGGTGACTGTCAAGCTTGGAATCGTGGACCAGTTTAAGGATTTCGAGTTGAGCAGCCTTGAGGACATATAATTGGTCTTTTCGCACCCACAGTCCATTCCTAAAAACAAGCTCCTTCTTTCCGACATCATAGTTTTTCTCTGTGGATGATGGAGTATATGACAAACGCACAAGGATGTAGTTGCATACTATCTCTGACTCATTATGGCAGGATAGCTCCTACTTCGCGGTCAGAGGGGTCTACCTCAACAACAAAAGGCAATTCTGGTCTTGAGTGGATTAGCACTGGTGCCAAAGTGGAAAAAAGTCTTTAGATTCTCTAAAGCGATTTGTGCCTTCGGGGACCAAGAAAACATTTGTGCTTTCTTTGTGAGAGCGGTGACAGAAGAGATAATCTTTGATAAATAATAAATCTTCTGTTGAAATTCACAAATCCAATAAGGCGTTGAACCTCCTTTACATTTCTTGGAATGGGCCAATCAGTGTTGGCTTTGATCTTGCTGGGGTCCATACTGAGGCAGCCTGGAGAAGTAGTATAACCCAGAGATTTCTCCTGGATTTGCTCAAATTCACACTTCTCCAGTCTGATTTAGAGTTGATGCTTTTGGAGTTGTTCCAGGACCACCTGGATGTGTCTGCAATGTTCTTCCAAAGTATCAGAAGATAAGGATGTCATTTGAGATATGCCACCAAAAGTGGTCCAACAGGTCTCAGAAGATGCATTGATGAAGTGCTGGAAGGTAGCGGGAGCATTGCAGAGGCAAAACGGCATTACCAGATATTTGAAGTGACCATACCTTGTTCTAAATGCAGTCTTCCATTCATTTCCTGGGTGAGGCCCAAGCACCTCATCACCTCAGGAGGTTGATGATAAAGAAAACCTTCCTTGTAAACAAAGTGTACTGTGTCTGGAAATAGATTCGGTATTGGTTAAGGTCCCCATTGACGATCTCCATTGAATTTTGCTGGCAGTGGCATGTGGACATCAAAGCCTAAATGACGCAAATCCAGAAGTTGCTTCTGTAAAGTAATGATCTCCTTCTGTTGATCTAGCAGAAGGTCTGGAATGGTTCTGCAGAAGGGTCAATGCGAAGACATGGGAGAAGCCCTCTCCCTAGTGCTGGGCATGGCAGTTTTTAGCGCTCTAGCATAAAGGGCTGGAGCTCGGCCACGGCCCCAGTCCCTGAAGTAGAAACACTCAGGTGCAGAGCAGAGCCAGCAGCATCATGGCGGCAGCAGGGCGTTTGCAGGGGAGCAGCTATTGAGAGACATAGTGACCACTGTGAGCCCTGAAGACGCGGGGGCGAAGAAACCGCGCCAGTGGTAGACAGACCGTGTCCCTGAGGTGAAGCGCCGCCGTAGTGGGCGAGGGAGTGCTGGAAACCATGGTGGCGGTGCCAAAGACCTGCCCCAGATGACGAAAGCGAGAATGAGCAGCGGAATATGGTGTCAGCGAGCACGAGCGGACTACTACCCCCATGCGGTAAAATCCCTGGCCAGAGTGGGAGTACATGGACTGTATTAGTGCAAAGGGTTAATATGGCGTCAGCAAGGCCTTGCAAGGGTTAATAGTATGTGTAACATATAAGTGTAATGCAATAAAGTATAAGGGATATGACGTTTTATGGCGCAGTAAGCACATGTGACAGAGCAGCGTGAAGGGATGTGAATGGAGGATATTTTAGGTGATGTCTATGACGCGATGCATTCGTGAGAAGGAACGCTGCTCCTACGGCGCATCTGAGGGCGGGGCCTACGGAAATATTGATAGTGATGTATGTAGCGGCTACACCACAGATATAAGACGAGAGCCACTGAAAGTCAAGTGCCTTGCTGCTGCCAGGAGGAGACACAGAGGATGCATCTGGATGGTGAGAGATGCCCAGTGATATTAGGAGTACTGTCGCCTTAAGAGTCACCGGTTTATTATGTCCCGGTTATTATGCTCCTATGAAGCGAGACGTGATCACGTGATCAATGTTAAGTAATGTTATTTTGTAAAAACACGCCGCCTCTTCCTCCATCTGTCATCGCGGCACCAACCTGAACCCGCGTCGCCCCACCATCTGTGACCGCCGACAGCTCCATGATATTGTATTGTTTACCCGTGAAAAAATGTATGGCTGAATTAGGGCGATTAGGGTGAGATTCCAGTATGGGGCGATACTCTGTCCAGGTATAGGGGCCTTATAGAGCGATTGCTGAAATTGTTACCATCCCACCTAACTACATATACATTTGCTCAAATGCTTTTTGTTTGTCTTTTAGCAAGTGGGATTTTTAGTGCATATTAATAAAAGTTATATTTTATTTTTCACCTGTGGGCGGTGATAGTGTTGATTATACAGTTTTTGGCAGTGATTTCCTCTTCCCTGCTTGCCAGGCCAGTGATCTCTTGCAATGAACTGATTTCTTCAGGAAGCAGACAGCTCCGTTCTCACTGCGCTGGCCATGCTTGGTATTACAGGCAACGTTCCCAATGCAATGCCAAATCTGAACACTGCAGCGGGAACGGAGCTGTCTGCTTTCTGCAGAAATCAGCACAGTACATAATCGCATCGGCGCACTGAGCAGCAGATCCGCGAGTGTCTCGGACGACATTTCTCCTCCCCCCAATCTAGTATTGGAGATGTAACATGATGATAGGCCACCAATAGTTTCCAACTGGACACCCTCTTTGAAGACTCTTTAGTCATTGCTTATCTCAGAGGTGAAGCCAGGTATTTTATTTTCTGAGATCGGATTCCCACTGTTGGTTGTAGTTGAAACTTCATTAATAACAGTGTTTGTTAATTTCATTAGTGACTCCAATGAATGAAGTCAAAACACTTTTTAAAAAGAAAATTAATTTTCAGAACACATAACGCAATTATTGTAAATAGGAAACGTGGTGTTGGCTCAGCGAAATGTCATTAATTGTACAAGATAATTACCAGCAATCACTGCTGGTAAATGACTTAATCCTGCTACATTCTACTTCTTATTACTGGTAAGCTGCCCAGACACAAGAGAATCGTCGGCCAACCATTGGGTCGTTAAGACTAATGATATCGCCAACAACCAAGCCAAAGGGGGAGACCATGTAAAAGGAAAGAAAAACCCTCCCGGCTTGTACAAAAGGGCGAATCATCAGCCAGAATTGTGCCAAACACTTGGGTTTGTGCCCGACTCCAGATGAAACTTTCAAACTGTCTGAATCACCCTTTTGGCAGACAGATGTTCACAAGATAGGAAAGATATTATACTACACCGCATAGGAGAGCCGACAGCTCCTCTATATACTACACCACACAGGAGAGCCGACAGCTCCTCTATATACTACACCGCACAGGAGAGCCGACAGCTCCTCTATATACTACACCACACAGGAGAGCCGACAGCTCCTCTACATACTACACCACACAGGAGAGCCGACAGCTCCTCTATATACTACACCACACAGGAGAGCCGACAGCTCCTCTACATACTACACCACACAGGAGAGCCGACAGCTCCTCCATATACTACACCACACAGGAGAGCCGACAGCTCCTCTACATACTACACCACACAGGAGAGCCGACAGCTCCTCTACATACTACACCACACAGGAGAGCCGACAGCAGCTCTATATACTACACCGCACAGGAGAGCCAACAGCTTCTCTATATACTACACAATACATAGGAGAGCCGACAGCTCCTCTATATACTACACCACACAGGAGAGCCGACAGCTCCTCTATATACTACACCGCACAGGAGAGCCGACAGCTCCTCTACATACTACACCACACAGGAGAGCCGACAGCAGCTCTATATACTACACCGCACAGGAGAGCCGACATCTCCTCTACATACTACACCGCACAGGAGAGCCAACAGCTCCTCTATATACTACACCACACAGGAGAGCCGACAGCATCTCTATATACTATACCACACAGGAGAGCCGACAGCTCCTCTATATACTCCACCACACAGGAGAGCCGACAGCTCCTCTACATACTACACCACACAGGAGAGCCGACAGCTCCTCTATATACTATACCACACAGGAGAGCCGACAGCTCCTCTATATACTCCACCACACAGGAGAGCCGACAGCTCCTCTATATACTCCACCAAACAGGAGAGCCGACAGCTCCTCTATATACTACACCACACAGGAGAGCCGACAGCTCCTCTACATACTACACTACACAGGAGAGCCGACAGCTCCTCTATATACTACACCACACAGGAGAGCCGACAGCTCCTCTATATACTCCACCACACAGGAGAGCCGACAGCTCCTCTATATACTCCACCACACAGGAGAGCCGACAGCTCCTCTATATACTCCACCACACAGGAGAGCCGACAGCTCCTCTATATACTACACCACACAGGAGAGCCGACAGCTCCTCTACATACTACACCACACAGGAGAGCCGACAGCTCCTCTATATACTACACCACACAGGAGAGCCGACAGCTCCTCTATATACTCCACCACACAGGAGAGCCGACAGCTCCTCCATATACTACACCACACAGGAGAGCCGACAGCTTCTCTATATACTCCACCACACAGGAGAGCCGACAGCTCCTCCATATACTACACCACACAGGAGAGCCGACAGCTCCTCTACATACTACACCACACAGGAGAGCCGACAGCTCCTCTATATACTACACCACACAGGAGAGCCAACAGCTCCTCTATATACTCCACCACACAGGAGAGCCGACAGCTCCTCTATATACTACACCACACAGGAGAGCCGACAGCTCCTCCATATACTACACCACACAGGAGAGCCGACAGCTCCTCTATATACTACACAATACATAGGAGAGCCGACAGCTCCTCTATATACTACACCACACAGGAGAGCCGACAGCTCCTCTATATACTACACCGCACAGGAGAGCCGACAGCTCCTCTACATACTACACCACACAGGAGAGCCGACAGCTCCTCTACATACTACACCACACAGGAGAGCCGACAGCAGCTCTATATACTACACCGCACAGGAGAGCCAACAGCTTCTCTATATACTACACAATACATAGGAGAGCCGACAGCTCCTCTATATACTACACCACACAGGAGAGCCGACAGCTCCTCTATATACTACACCGCACAGGAGAGCCGACAGCTCCTCTACATACTACACCACACAGGAGAGCCGACAGCAGCTCTATATACTACACCGCACAGGAGAGCCGACATCTCCTCTACATACTACACCGCACAGGAGAGCCAACAGCTCCTCTATATACTACACCACACAGGAGAGCCGACAGCATCTCTATATACTATACCACACAGGAGAGCCGACAGCTCCTCTATATACTCCACCACACAGGAGAGCCGACAGCTCCTCTACATACTACACCACACAGGAGAGCCGACAGCTCCTCTATATACTATACCACACAGGAGAGCCGACAGCTCCTCTATATACTCCACCACACAGGAGAGCCGACAGCTCCTCTATATACTCCACCACACAGGAGAGCCGACAGCTCCTCTATATACTACACCACACAGGAGAGCCGACAGCTCCTCTACATACTACACCACACAGGAGAGCCGACAGCTCCTCTATATACTACACCACACAGGAGAGCCGACAGCTCCTCTATATACTCCACCACACAGGAGAGCCGACAGCTCCTCCATATACTACACCACACAGGAGAGCCGACAGCTTCTCTATATACTCCACCACACAGGAGAGCCGACAGCTCCTCCATATACTACACCACACAGGAGAGCCGACAGCTCCTCTACATACTACACCACACAGGAGAGCCGACAGCTCCTCTATATACTACACCACACAGGAGAGCCAACAGCTCCTCTATATACTCCACCACACAGGAGAGCCGACAGCTCCTCTATATACTACACCACACAGGAGAGCCGACAGCTCCTCCATATACTACACCACACAGGAGAGCCGACAGCTCCTCTATATACTATACCACACAGTAGAGCCGACAACTCCTCTATATACTACACCACACAGGAGAGCCGACAGCTGCTCTATATACTACCCCACACAGGATCGCCAACAGCTCCTCTATATACTACCCCACACAGGAGAGCCAACAGCTCCTCTATATACTACACCACACAGGAGAGCCGACAGGTCCTCTATATACTACACCACACATGTGAGCCTACAGCTCCTCTATATACTACACCACACAGAAGAGCCCACAGCTCCTCTATATACTACACCACACATGTGAGCCTACAGCTCCTCTATATACTACACCACACATGTGAGCCTACAGCTCCTCTATATACTACACCACACAGGAGAGCCGACAGCTCCTCTATATACTCCACCACACAGGGGAGCCGACAGCATCTCTATATACTCCACCACACAGGAGAGCCGACAGCTCCTCTATATACTACACCACACAGGATAGCCGACAGCTCCTCTATATACTACACCACACAGGAGAGTCGACAGCTCCTCTATATACTACAGCACACAGGAGAGCCGACAGCTCCTCTATATACTACACCACACAGGAGAGCCGACAGCATCTCTATATACTATACCACACAGGAGAGCCGACAGCTCCTCCATATACTCCACCACACAGGAGAGCCGACAGCTCCTCCATATACTACACCACACAGGAGAGCCGACAGCTCCTCTATATACTACACCATACAGGAGAGCTGGCAGCTCCTCTATATACTATACCACACAGGAGAGCCGACACCTCCTCTATATACTAAACTACACAGGGGAGCCGACAGCTCCTCTATATACTACACCACACAGGAGAGCCGACAGCTGCTCTATATACTACCCCACACAGGAGAGCCGACAGCATCTCTATATACTATACCACACAGGAGAGCCGACAGTTCCTCTATGTACTACACCACACAGGAGAGCCGACAGCTCCTCTATATACCACACCACACAGGAGAGCCAACAGCATCTCTATATACTCCACCACACAGGAGAGCCGACAGCTCCTCTATATACCACACCACACAGGAGAGCCAACAGCATCTCTATATACTACACCACACAGGAGAGCCGACAGTTCCTCTATGTACTACACCACACAGGAGAGCCGACAGTTCCTCTATGTACTACACCACACAGGAGAGCCGACAGCTCCTTTATATACTACACCACACAGGAGAGCCGACAGTTCCTCTATGTCCTACACCACACAGGAGAGCCGATAGCTCCTCTATATACTACACCACACAGGAGAGACGGCAGCTCCTCTATATACTACACTACACAGGAGAGCCGACAGGTCCTCTATATACTACACCATACAGGAGAGCCGGCAGCTCCTCTATATACTACATCACACAGGAGAGCTGGCAGCTCCTCTATATACTATACAACACAGTAGAGCCGACAACTCCTCTATATACTACACCACACAGGGAGCCGACAGCTCCTCTATATACTACACCACACAGGAGAGCCGACAGCTGCTCTATATACTACCCCACACAGGATCGCCAACAGCTCCTCTATATACTACCCCACACAGGAGAGCCAACAGCTCCTCTATATACTACACCACACAGGAGAGCCGACAGGTCCTCTATATACTACACCACACATGTGAGCCTACAGCTCCTCTATATACTACACCACACAGAAGAGCCCACAGCTCCTCTATACACTACACCACACATGTGAGCCTACAGCTCCTCTATATACTACACCACACAGGAGAGCCGACAGCTCCTCTATATACTACACCACACATGTGAGCCTACAGCTCCTCTATATACTACACCACACAGGAGAGCCGACAGCTCCTCTATATACTCCACCACACAGGGGAGCCGATAGCATCTCTATATACTCCACCACACAGGAGAGCCGACAGCTCCTCTATATACTACACCACACAGGATAGCCGACAGCTCCTCTATATACTACACCACACAGGAGAGTCGACAGCTCCTCTATATACTACAGCACACAGGAGAGCCGACAGCTCCTCTATATACTACACCACACAGGAGAGCCGACAGCATCTCTATATACTATACCACACAGGAGAGCCGACAGCTCCTCCATATACTCCACCACACAGGAGAGCCGACAGCTCCTCCAAATACTACACCACACAGGAGAGCCGACAGCTCCTCTATATACTACACCATACAGGAGAGCTGGCAGCTCCTCTATATACTATACCACACAGGAGAGCCGACACCTCCTCTATATACTAAACTACACAGGGGAGCCGACAGCTCCTCTATATACTACACCACACAGGAGAGCCGACAGCTGCTCTATATACTACCCCACACAGGAGAGCCGACAGCTGCTCTAAATACTACCCCACACAGGAGAGCCGACAGCTCCTCTATATACTACACCACACAGGAGAGCCGACAGGTCCTCTATAAACTACACCACACATGTTAGCCTACAGCTCCTCTATATACTACACCACACAGGAGAGCCCACAGCTCCTCTATATACTACACCATACATGTGAGCCTACAGCTCCTCTATATACTACACCACACAGGAGAGCCGACAGCTGCTCTATATACTACCCCACACAGGAGAGCCGACAGCTGCTCTATATACTACCCCACACAGGAGAGCCGACAGCTCCTCTATATACTACACCACACAGTAGAGCCGACAGGTCCTCTATATACTACAGCACACATGTTAGCCTACAGCTCCTCTATATACTACACCACACAGGAGAGCCCACAGCTCCTCTATATACTACACCATACATGTGAGCCTACAGCTCCTCTATATACTACACCACACAGGGGAGCCCACAGCTCCTCTATATACTACACCACACAGGAGAGCCCAGAGCTCCTCTATATACTACACCACACATGTGAGCCCACAGCTCCTCTATATACTACACCACACAGGAGAGCTCACAGCTCCTCTCTATACTACACCACACAGGAGAGCCGACAGCTTCTCTATATACTACACCGCACAGGAGAGCCGACAGCTCCTCTATATACTACACCACACAGGAGAGCCCAGAGCTCCTCTATATACTACACCACACATGTGAGCCTACAGCTCCCCTATATACTACACCACACAGGAGAGCCGACAGCTCCTCTATATACTCCACCACACAGGAGAGCCAACAGCATCTCTATATACTCCACCACACAGGAGAGCCGACAGCTCCTCAATATACTACACCACACAGGGTAGCCGACAGCTCCTCTATATACTACACCACACAGGAGAGCCGACAGCTCCTCTATATACTACAGCACACAGGAGAGCCGACATCTGCTCTATATACTACAGCACACAGGAGAGCCGACATCTGCTCTATATACTACAGCACACAGGAGAGCCGACATCTGCTCTAAATACTACACCACACAGGAGAGTCGACAGCTCCTCCATATACTCCACCACACAGGAGAGCCGACAGCTCCTCTATATACTATACCACACAGGAGAGCCGACAGCTCCTCCATATACTACACCACACAGGAGAGCCGGCAGCTCCTCTATATACTACACCACACAGGAGAGTCGGCTGCTCCTCTATATACTACACCACACAGGAGAGCCGGCAGCTCCTCTATATACTACACCACACAGGAGAGTCGGCAGCTCCTCTATATACTACACCACACAGGAGAGCCGGCAGCTCCTCTATATACTACACCACACAGGAGAGCCGGCAGCTCCTCTATATACTACACCACACAGGAGAGTCGGCAGCTCCTCTATATACTACACCACACAGGAGAGCCGACAGCTCCTCTATATACTACACCACACAGGAGAGCCGACAGCTCCTCTATGTACTACACCACACAGGAGAGCCGACAGCTCCTCTATATACTACACTACACAGGAGAGCCGACAGCTCCTCTACATACTACACCACACAGGAGAGCCGACAGCTCCTCCATATACTCCACCACACAGGAGAGCCGACAGCTCCTCTATATACTACACCACACATGTGAGCCTACAGCTCCTCTATATACTACACCACACAGGAGAGCTGGCAGCTCCTCTATATACTATACCACACAGGAGAGCCGACACCTCCTCTATATACTACACTACACAGGGGAGCCGACAGCTCCTCTATATACTATACCACAAAGGAATGCCGACAGCTGCTCTATATACTACCCCACACTGGAGAGCCGACAGCTCCTCTACATACTACACCACACAGGAGAGCCGACAGCAGCTCTATATACTACACCGCACAGGAGAGCCGACATCTCCTCTACATACTACACCGCACAGGAGAGCCAACAGCTCCTCTATATACTACACCACACAGGAGAGCCGACAGCATCTCTATTAACTATACCACACAGGAGAGCCGACAGCTCCTCTATATACTCCACCACACAGGAGAGCCGACAGCTCCTCTACATACTACACCACACAGGAGAGCCGACAGCTCCTCTATATACTATACCACACAGGAGAGCCGACAGCTCCTCTATATACTCCACCACACAGGAGAGCCGACAGCTCCTCTATATACTCCACCACACAGGAGAGCCGACAGCTCCTCTATATACTACACCACACAGGAGAGCCGACAGCTCCTCTACATACTACACCACACAGGAGAGCCGACAGCTCCTCTATATACTACACCACACAGGAGAGCCGACAGCTCCTCTATATACTCCACCACACAGGAGAGCCGACAGCTCCTCCATATACTACACCACACAGGAGAGCCGACAGCTTCTCTATATACTCCACCACACAGGAGAGCCGACAGCTCCTCCATATACTACACCACACAGGAGAGCCGACAGCTCCACTACATACTACACCACACAGGAGAGCCGACAGCTCCTCTATATACTACACCACACAGGAGAGCCGACAGCTCCTCTTTATACTCCACCACACAGGAGAGCCGACAGCTCCTCTATATACTACACCACACAGGAGAGCCGACAGCTCCTCCATATACTACACCACACAGGAGAGCCGACAGCTCCTCTATATACTATACCACACAGTAGAGCCGACAACTCCTCTATATACTACACCACACAGGAGAGCCGACAGCTGCTCTATATACTACCCCACACAGGATCGCCAACAGCTCCTCTATATACTACCCCACACAGGAGAGCCAACAGCTCCTCTATATACTACACCACACAGGAGAGCCGACAGGTCCTCTATATACTACACCACACATGTGAGCCTACAGCTCCTCTATATACTACACCACACAGAAGAGCCCACAGCTCCTCTATATACTACACCACACATGTGAGCCTACAGCTCCTCTATATACTACACCACACAGGAGAGCCGACAGCTCCTCTATATACTACACCACACATGTGAGCCTACAGCTCCTCTATATACTACACCACACAGGAGAGCCGACAGCTCCTCTATATACTCCACCACACAGGGGAGCCGACAGCATCTCTATATACTCCACCACACAGGAGAGCCGACAGCTCCTCTATATACTACACCACACAGGAGAGCCGACAGCTCCTCTATATACTACACCACACAGGAGAGTCGACAGCTCCTCTATATACTACAGCACACAGGAGAGCCGACAGCTCCTCTATATACTACACCACACAGGAGAGCCGACAGCATCTCTATATACTATACCACACAGGAGAGCCGACAGCTCCTCCATATACTCCACCACACAGGAGAGCCGACAGCTCCTCCATATACTACACCACACAGGAGAGCCGACAGCTCCTCTATATACTACACCATACAGGAGAGCTGGCAGCTCCTCTATATACTATACCACACAGGAGAGCCGACACCTCCTCTATATACTAAACTACACAGGGGAGCCGACAGCTCCTCTATATACTACACCACACAGGAGAGCCGACAGCTGCTCTATATACTACCCCACACAGGAGAGCCGACAGCATCTCTATATACTATACCACACAGGAGAGCCGACAGTTCCTCTATGTACTACACCACACAGGAGAGCCGACAGCTCCTCTATATACCACACCACACAGGAGAGCCAACAGCATCTCTATATACTCCACCACACAGGAGAGCCGACAGCTCCTCTATATACCACACCACACAGGAGAGCCAACAGCATCTCTATATACTACACCACACAGGAGAGCCGACAGTTCCTCTATGTACTACACCACACAGGAGAGCCGACAGTTCCTTTATGTACTACACCACACAGGAGAGCCGACAGCTCCTTTATATACTACACCACACAGGAGAGCCGACAGTTCCTCTATGTCCTACACCACACAGGAGAGCCGATAGCTCCTCTATATACTACACCACACAGGAGAGACGGCAGCTCCTCTATATACTACACTACACAGGAGAGCCGACAGGTCCTCTATATACTACACCATACAGGAGAGCCGGCAGCTCCTCTATATACTACACCACACAGGAGAGCTGGCAGCTCCTCTATATACTATACCACACAGTAGAGCCGACAACTCCTCTATATACTACACCACACAGGGAGCCGACAGCTCCTCTATATACTACACCACACAGGAGAGCCGACAGCTGCTCTATATACTACCCCACACAGGATCGCCAACAGCTCCTCTATATACTACCCCACACAGGAGAGCCAACAGCTCCTCTATATACTACACCACACAGGAGAGCCGACAGGTCCTCTATATACTACACCACACATGTGAGCCTACAGCTCCTCTATATACTACACCACACAGAAGAGCCCACAGCTCCTCTACACACTACACCACACATGTGAGCCTACAGCTCCTCTATATACTACACCACACAGGAGAGCCGACAGCTCCTCTATATACTACACCACACATGTGAGCCTACAGCTCCTCTATATACTACACCACACAGGAGAGCCGACAGCTCCTCTATATACTCCACCACACAGGGGAGCCGATAGCATCTCTATATACTCCACCACACAGGAGAGCCGACAGCTCCTCTATATACTACACCACACAGGATAGCCGACAGCTCCTCTATATACTACACCACACAGGAGAGTCGACAGCTCCTCTATATACTACAGCACACAGGAGAGCCGACAGCTCCTCTATATACTACACCACACAGGAGAGCCGACAGCATCTCTATATACTATACCACACAGGAGAGCCGACAGCTCCTCCATATACTCCACCACACAGGAGAGCCGACAGCTCCTCCAAATACTACACCACACAGGAGAGCCGACAGCTCCTCTATATACTACACCATACAGGAGAGCTGGCAGCTCCTCTATATACTATACCACACAGGAGAGCCGACACCTCCTCTATATACTAAACTACACAGGGGAGCCGACAGCTCCTCTATATACTACACCACACAGGAGAGCCGACAGCTGCTCTATATACTACCCCACACAGGAGAGCCGACAGCTGCTCTAAATACTACCCCACACAGGAGAGCCGACAGCTCCTCTATATACTACACCACACAGGAGAGCCGACAGGTCCTCTATATACTACACCACACATGTTAGCCTACAGCTCCTCTATATACTACACCACACAGGAGAGCCCACAGCTCCTCTATATACTACACCATACATGTGAGCCTACAGCTCCTCTATATACTACACCACACAGGAGAGCCGACAGCTGCTCTATATACTACCCCACACAGGAGAGCCGACAGCTGCTCTATATACTACCCCACACAGGAGAGCCGACAGCTCCTCTATATACTACACCACACAGGAGAGCCGACAGGTCCTCTATATACTACAGCACACATGTTAGCCTACAGCTCCTCTATATACTACACCACACAGGAGAGCCCACAGCTCCTCTATATACTACACCATACATGTGAGCCTACAGCTCCTCTATATACTACACCACACAGGGGAGCCCACAGCTCCTCTATATACTACACCACACAGGAGAGCCCAGAGCTCCTCTATATACTACACCACACATGTGAGCCCACAGCTCCTCTATATACTACACCACACAGGAGAGCTCACAGCTCCTCTCTATACTACACCACACAGGAGAGCCGACAGCTTCTCTATATACTACACCGCACAGGAGAGCCGACAGCTCCTCTATATACTACACCACACAGGAGAGCCAACAGCTCCTCTATATACTACACCACACAGGAGAGCCGACAGGTCCTCTATATACTACACCACACATGTGAGCCTACAGCTCCTCTATATACTACACCACACAGAAGAGCCCACAGCTCCTCTATATACTACACCACACATGTGAGCCTACAGCTCCTCTATATACTACACCACACAGGAGAGCCGACAGCTCCTCTATATACTACACCACACATGTGAGCCTACAGCTCCTCTATATACTACACCACACAGGAGAGCCGACAGCTCCTCTATATACTCCACCACACAGGGGAGCCGACAGCATCTCTATATACTCCACCACACAGGAGAGCCGACAGCTCCTCTATATACTACACCACACAGGATAGCCGACAGCTCCTCTATATACTACACCACACAGGAGAGTCGACAGCTCCTCTATATACTACAGCACACAGGAGAGCCGACAGCTCCTCTATATACTACACCACACAGGAGAGCCGACAGCATCTCTATATACTATACCACACAGGAGAGCCGACAGCTCCTCCATATACTCCACCACACAGGAGAGCCGACAGCTCCTCCATATACTACACCACACAGGAGAGCCGACAGCTCCTCTATATACTACACCATACAGGAGAGCTGGCAGCTCCTCTATATACTATACCACACAGGAGAGCCGACACCTCCTCTATATACTAAACTACACAGGGGAGCCGACAGCTCCTCTATATACTACACCACACAGGAGAGCCGACAGCTGCTCTATATACTACCCCACACAGGAGAGCCGACAGCATCTCTATATACTATACCACACAGGAGAGCCGACAGTTCCTCTATGTACTACACCACACAGGAGAGCCGACAGCTCCTCTATATACCACACCACACAGGAGAGCCAACAGCATCTCTATATACTCCACCACACAGGAGAGCCGACAGCTCCTCTATATACCACACCACACAGGAGAGCCAACAGCATCTCTATATACTACACCACACAGGAGAGCCGACAGTTCCTCTATGTACTACACCACACAGGAGAGCCGACAGTTCCTTTATGTACTACACCACACAGGAGAGCCGACAGCTCCTTTATATACTACACCACACAGGAGAGCCGACAGTTCCTCTATGTCCTACACCACACAGGAGAGCCGATAGCTCCTCTATATACTACACCACACAGGAGAGACGGCAGCTCCTCTATATACTACACTACACAGGAGAGCCGACAGGTCCTCTATATACTACACCATACAGGAGAGCCGGCAGCTCCTCTATATACTACACCACACAGGAGAGCTGGCAGCTCCTCTATATACTATACCACACAGTAGAGCCGACAACTCCTCTATATACTACACCACACAGGGAGCCGACAGCTCCTCTATATACTACACCACACAGGAGAGCCGACAGCTGCTCTATATACTACCCCACACAGGATCGCCAACAGCTCCTCTATATACTACCCCACACAGGAGAGCCAACAGCTCCTCTATATACTACACCACACAGGAGAGCCGACAGGTCCTCTATATACTACACCACACATGTGAGCCTACAGCTCCTCTATATACTACACCACACAGAAGAGCCCACAGCTCCTCTATACACTACACCACACATGTGAGCCTACAGCTCCTCTATATACTACACCACACAGGAGAGCCGACAGCTCCTCTATATACTACACCACACATGTGAGCCTACAGCTCCTCTATATACTACACCACACAGGAGAGCCGACAGCTCCTCTATATACTCCACCACACAGGGGAGCCGATAGCATCTCTATATACTCCACCACACAGGAGAGCCGACAGCTCCTCTATATACTACACCACACAGGATAGCCGACAGCTCCTCTATATACTACACCACACAGGAGAGTCGACAGCTCCTCTATATACTACAGCACACAGGAGAGCCGACAGCTCCTCTATATACTACACCACACAGGAGAGCCGACAGCATCTCTATATACTATACCACACAGGAGAGCCGACAGCTCCTCCATATACTCCACCACACAGGAGAGCCGACAGCTCCTCCAAATACTACACCACACAGGAGAGCCGACAGCTCCTCTATATACTACACCATACAGGAGAGCTGGCAGCTCCTCTATATACTATACCACACAGGAGAGCCGACACCTCCTCTATATACTAAACTACACAGGGGAGCCGACAGCTCCTCTATATACTACACCACACAGGAGAGCCGACAGCTGCTCTATATACTACCCCACACAGGAGAGCCGACAGCTGCTCTAAATACTACCCCACACAGGAGAGCCGACAGCTCCTCTATATACTACACCACACAGGAGAGCCGACAGGTCCTCTATATACTACACCACACATGTTAGCCTACAGCTCCTCTATATACTACACCACACAGGAGAGCCCACAGCTCCTCTATATACTACACCATACATGTGAGCCTACAGCTCCTCTATATACTACACCACACAGGAGAGCCGACAGCTGCTCTATATACTACCCCACACAGGAGAGCCGACAGCTGCTCTATATACTACCCCACACAGGAGAGCCGACAGCTCCTCTATATACTACACCACACAGGAGAGCCGACAGGTCCTCTATATACTACAGCACACATGTTAGCCTACAGCTCCTCTATATACTACACCACACAGGAGAGCCCACAGCTCCTCTATATACTACACCATACATGTGAGCCTACAGCTCCTCTATATACTACACCACACAGGGGAGCCCACAGCTCCTCTATATACTACACCACACAGGAGAGCCCAGAGCTCCTCTATATACTACACCACACATGTGAGCCCACAGCTCCTCTATATACTACACCACACAGGAGAGCTCACAGCTCCTCTCTATACTACACCACACAGGAGAGCCGACAGCTTCTCTATATACTACACCGCACAGGAGAGCCGACAGCTCCTCTATATACTACACCACACAGGAGAGCCCAGAGCTCCTCTATATACTACACCACACATGTGAGCCTACAGCTCCCCTATATACTACACCACACAGGAGAGCCGACAGCTCCTCTATATACTCCACCACACAGGAGAGCCAACAGCATCTCTATATACTCCACCACACAGGAGAGCCGACAGCTCCTCAATATACTACACCACACAGGGTAGCCGACAGCTCCTCTATATACTACACCACACAGGAGAGCCGACAGCTCCTCTATATACTACAGCACACAGGAGAGCCGACATCTGCTCTATATACTACAGCACACAGGAGAGCCGACATCTGCTCTATATACTACAGCACACAGGAGAGCCGACATCTGCTCTAAATACTACACCACACAGGAGAGTCGACAGCTCCTCCATATACTCCACCACACAGGAGAGCCGACAGGTCCTCCATATACTACACCACACAGGAGAGCCGGCAGCTCCTCTATATACTACACCACACAGGAGAGTCGGCTGCTCCTCTATATACTACACCACACAGGAGAGCCGGCAGCTCCTCTATATACTACACCACACAGGAGAGTCGGCAGCTCCTCTATATACTACACCACACAGGAGAGCCGGCAGCTCCTCCATATACTACACCACACAGGAGAGCCGGCAGCTCCTCTATATACTACACCACACAGGAGAGTCGGCAGCTCCTCTATATACTACACCACACAGGAGAGCCGACAGCTCCTCTATATACTACACCACACAGGAGAGCCGACAGCTCCTCTATGTACTACACCACACAGGAGAGCCGACAGCTCCTCTATATACTACACTACACAGGAGAGCCGACAGCTCCTCTACATACTACACACACAGGAGAGCCGACAGCTCCTCCATATACTCCACCACACAGGAGAGCCGACAGCTCCTCTATATACTACACCACACATGTGAGCCTACAGCTCCTCTATATACTACACCACACAGGAGAGCTGGCAGCTCCTCTATATACTATACCACACAGGAGAGCCGACACCTCCTCTATATACTACACTACACAGGGGAGCCGACAGCTCCTCTATATACTATACCACAAAGGAATGCCGACAGCTGCTCTATATACTACCCCACACTGGAGAGCCGACAGCTCCTCTATATACTACACCACACAGGAGAGCCGACAGGTCCTCTATATACTACACCACACATGTGAGCCTACAGCTCCTCCATATACTACACCACACAGGAGAGCCCACAGCTCCTCTATATACTACACCACACATGTGAGCCTACAGCTCCTCTATATGCTACACCACACAGGAGATCCCACAGCTCCTCTATATACTACACCACACAGGAGAGCCCAGAGCTCCTCTATATACTACACCACACATGTGAGCCTACAGCTCCTCTATATACTACAACACACAGGAGAGCCCACAGCTCCTCTATATACTACAACACACAGGAGAGCCCACAGCTCCTCTATATACTACACCACACAGGAGAGCCCACAGCTCCTCTCTATACTACACCACACAGGAGAGCCGACAGCTTCTCTATATACTACACCGCACAGGAGAGCCGACAGCTCCTCTATATACTACACCACACAGGAGAGCCGACAGCTCCTCTATATACTACACCACACATGTGAGCCTACAGCTCCTCTATATACTACACCACACAGGAGAGCCGACAGCTCCTCTATATACTCCACCACACAGGAGAGCCAAGAGCATCTCTATATACTCCACCACACAGGAGAGCCGACAGCTCCTCTATATACTACACCACACAGGGTAGCCGACATCTGCTCTATATACTACAGCACACGAGAGCCGACATCTGCTCTATATACTACACCACACAGGAGAGCCGACAGCTCCTCCATATACTCCACCACACAGGAGAGCCGACAGCTCCTCTATATACTACACCACACAGGAGAGCTGACAGCATCTCTATATACTACACCACACAGGAGAGCCGACAGCTCCTCTATATACTACACCACACAGGAGAGCCGACAGCTCCTCTATATACTACACCACACAGGAGAGCTGACAGCTCCTCTATATACTACACCACACAGGAGAGCCGACTGCTCCTCCATATACTACACCACACAGGAGAGCCGGCAGCTCCTCTATATACTACACCACACAGGAGAGCCGGCAGCTCCTCTATATACTACACCACACAGGAGAGCCAGCAGCTCCTCTATATACTACACCACACAGGAGAGTCGGCAGCTCCTCTATATACTACACCACACAGGAGAGCCGGCAGCTCCTCTATATACTACACCACACAGGAGAGCCGGCAGCTCCTCTATATACTACACCACACAGGACAGCCGGCAGCTCCTCTATATACTCCACCACACAGGAGAGCTGACAGCTCCTCTATATACTACACCACACAGGAGAGCCGACAGCTCCTCCATATACTCCACCACACAGGAGAGCCGGCAGCTCCTCTATAAACTACACCACACAGGAGAGCCGGCAGCTCCTCTATATACTACACCACACAGGAGAGCCGGCAGCTCCTCTATATACTACACCACACAGGAGAGCCGGCAGCTCCTCTATATACTACACCACACAGGAGAGCTGACAGCTCCTCTATATACTACACCACACAGGAGAGCCGACAGCTCCTCTATGTACTACACCACACAGGAGAGCCGACAGCTCCTCTATATACTACACTACACAGGAGAGCCGACAGCTCCTCTACATACTACACCACACAGGAGAGACGGCAGCTCCTTTATATACTACACCACACAGGAGAGCCGACAGCTCCTCTATATACTACACCACACAGGAGAGCCGACAGCTGCTCTATATACTACACCACACAGGAGAGCTGGCAGCTCCTCTATATACTATACCACACAGGAGAGCCGACAGCTCCTCTATATACTATACCACACAGGAGAGCCAACAGCTCCTCTATATACTCCACCACACTGGAGAGCCGACAGCTCCTCTATATACTACACCGCACAGGAGAGCCGACAGCTCCTCTATGTACTACACCACACAGGAGAGCCGACAGCTCCTCTATATACTACACTACACAGGAGAGCCGACAGCTCCTCTATATACTACACCACACAGGAGAGCCGACAGCTCCTCTATATACTACACCACACAGGAGAGCCGACAGCTCCTCTATATACTATACCACACAGGAGAGCCGACAGCTCCTCTATATACTACACCGCACAGGAGAGCCGACAGCTCCTCTACATACTCCACCACACAGGAGAGCCGACATCTGCTCTATATACTACACCACACAGGAGAGCTAAGAGCTGTTATTTCCCAAGCATGTTACATATTGAATAAATCACTTCCTCTCAACACTTATGCTTTTTTGTGAGGATTTGCAGATTCGCATTGTGGCGGATTCACTGCAGTCTTTCCATAGTAAGACAGGATGATAATGCCATGAAATCTCTCTTTTGGTCCTCATACATCTTCTGTAATGTACAAATGAGATTTAATGTTAATTACCGAGTAGCGAAATAATGAAAGGAGTACAAATGGAGGCAGATGAAAGCTCTGATCAGATAAGATAGTGCGCTTTTATTTACTGCGCAGGGTGATACATGGCGGCTTTTTTATTTATTACCAGCCTCATGCTTCATGCTTTATTTTTAGTAAATTTACATGATTTGTGTGTGATGAATTCATTAATTTGTGTTATATTGTAATGGCTCAGCATAATGCCGCTCGTCTAGTGCTGAATCATCAAATCTAGCTGGGAGCTGCGGATACATTGCTGTAAAGATCTAGATCTATGGAAAGCAAGCTTTTGAGATAAGTATGGAGTGAAAAGTGATTGGTCCCAGGAAATAGACAATTATTCTGCTCCCGGGCTTTCTGACACTGCAGTTAAAAATGTCTACAATATCTGTGCAATCCAAGACTTTTCAAGAAAAAGTATCAAAAAGCACAAAACTCTCCAGTCCCTACAGAGTGTGAAGCTCTATAAGAAGGAACAGGATTACATTTTTGGTTGTCACATTGGAAGGAATGCAAGTGAAGACATTGCTGATGGGAAGGAAACCATTGTAAAACATTGGTTTCCAAAATTGCTTTTTTATGACTAACGCATCAGGTGAAAATCGGGTGATTTCCCAGCCCGTGTGAAGCCCCCCCTTAGTCCCGTGGGATCGCTGCTACAGTTGAAGTCAGGGAAGTGTACTGGAAGTGGCCTCCTGCTATGATAGCGGCAGATCATCCAGGAGGTCACCCACCGTAGTCTGCAGGAGATTCTGGTGACAATCTGCATTGAGAGTCCCTGGAATACGCACCGATCCCATGAGGCGATCTTGCCAAATTCAGCATTCTGATTGGGTTGTGCTCTTACTAGTAATTTGCATTGCATCTGAATTGAATCAGCGATTCATTAACACAGTCCTGCAATGATATGGTAAGACCTGGACTGCACTGTCGAACACCTTCCATGCATGTATAGTGCCAGAGGAAGGCCACTTCAAGTTTTTTTTCCTTATTTCAGTCATAGCAGCGCTGCAATAGTAATTAGAGAGACTACAATGTGACCTGTAACGGTTAACACAAATAGCAAAAGAAAGGATTAAATGTATCAAATAGACAAAAAATACAATAGCAGCATACATACCACAAACTCCTCCTCAGTATGCTTCGCTGCATCGGCCTAAAATACACTGCCCTCTCCTGGTTCTCCTCCTACCTATCTGACCGCTCCTTCAGCATCTTCTTTGCTGGCTCTACCTCCCCTCCTCTTCCCCTTGCTGTTGGGGTCCCTCAAGGCGTGGTCCTTGGACCCCTCCTCTCCTCTTTCCCTTGCTGTTAAGGTTCCCCCAGGGCTCGGTCCTCGGCCCCCTCCTCTCCTCTGCCCCTTGCTGTTGTGGTCCCCTGGGGCTCAGTCCTTGGCCCCCTCCTCTCCCCTTCCCCTTGCTGTTGGGGTCCCCCAGGGCTCGGTCCTCGGCACCCTCCTCTTCCCCTTGCTGTTGGGGTCCCCCAGGGCTCGGTCCTCGGCACCCTCCTCTTCCCCTTGCTGTTGCGGTCCCCCAAGGCTCGGTCCTCGGCACCCTCCTCTTCCCCTTGCTGTTGGGGTCCCCTAGGGCTCAGTCTTTGGCCCCCTCCTCTCCTCTTCCCCTTGCTGTGGGGTCCCCTGGGGCTTGGTCCTTGGCCCCCTCCTCTCCTCTTCCCCTTGCTGTTGGAGTCCCCTGGGGCTTGGTCCTTGGCCCCCTCCTCCCTCTTCCCCTTGCTGTTGGAGTCTCCTGGGGCTCAGTCCTTGGCCCCCTCCTCTCCTCTTCCCCTTGCTGTTGGGGTCCCCTGGGGCTTGGTCCTTGGCCCCCTCCTCTCCTCTTCCCCTTGCTGTTGGAGTCCCCTGGGGCTTGGTCCTTGGCCCCCTCCTCCCTCTTCCCCTTGCTGTTGGAGTCTCCTGGGGCTCAGTCCTTGGCCCCCTCCTCTCCTCTTCCTCTTGCTGTTGGGGTCTCCTGGGGCTCAGTCCTTGGCCCCCTCCTCTCCTCTTCCCCTTGCTGTTGGGGTCCCCTGGGGCTCGGTCCTTGGCCCCCTCCTCTCCTCTCCCCTCACCCTTGCTGTTGGGGTCCCCCAGGGCCCGGTCCTCGGTCCCCTCTTCTTCTCCATTGACACAGCCCCTATTGGACAGACCATCAGAAGATTTACAAAATAAAGATATAAAGTCAAAGCTCACCTCCACATCTGACGTCTTGTTTTTCCTTTCCCAATTTTTCCTTCGCACTGATTGATCTCCGTATGGTATGGAAGTGTCCTCCGTTCATTGCCATTCCATCCAGATGACTATTTGTCCAACAATGTAAAGAATTTCAGGGAGCTTGAACTTGCTGAAACAACTTCCATACTTTATTAAATACAGCTCAATACATTACGGCAGGGATGTGCCTACAGAGGACGCGTCATGGCAGGGATGTGCCCACAGAGGACGCGTCATGGCAGGGATGTGCCCACGGAGGATGCGTCACGGCAGGGATGTGCCCACGGAGGACGCGTCATGGCAGGGATGTGCCCACGGAGGACGCATCACGGCAGGGATGTGCCCACGGAGGATGCGTCACGGCAGGGATGTGTCCACGGAGGACGCGTCACGGCAGGGATGTGTCCACGGAGGACGCGTCACGGCAGGGATGTGCCCACGGAGGACGCTTCACGGCAGGGATGTGCCGATTATAATATATCCATGCATGATGGAGAGGAGATGAGGAAGATCTGAAGTTAAACCGAAACGCGTCCTTTGTGGGCACATCCCTGCCGTGACGCGTCCTCTGTGGGCACATCCCTGCCGTGACGCGTCCTCCGTGGGCACGTCCCTGCCGTGACGTGTCCTCTGTGGGCACGTCCCTGCCGTGACGCGTCCTCCGTGGACATGTCCCTGCCGTGACGCGTCCTCCGTGGACATGTCCCTGCCGTGACGCGTCCTCCGTGGACATGTCCCTGCCGTGACGCATCCTCCGTGGGCACGTCCCTGCCGTGACGCGTCCTCTGTGGGCACATCCCTGCCATGACGCGTGCTCTGTAGGCACATCCCTGCCGTGACGCATCCTCTGTAGGCACATCCCTGCCGTAATGTATTGACCTGTATTTAATAAAGTATGGGAGTTGTTTCAGCAAGTTCAAGCTCCCTGAAACTCTTTACATCAGGAGATTTGGCTTTCATTAACATCCCTACACTGATGACACCCAGCTATACACCTCTCCCCGTGACACCACAGCAACATTTCTCCAGAGCGCAACCGACTGTCTATCCGCTGTCTCTAACACCATGTCCTCTCTCTACCTAAAACTGACCCCTTTCAAAAACTGACGACCTAGTGTTTCTGCCTCTACTAACCGACCTCATCCTGACATCTCCATCTCAGTGTGTGGTGCCACCATAACTCCTAGACAACATGCCCGATGCCTTGGGGTCATATTCGACTCTGATCTCTCCTTTACCCCAATATACAATCTCTGGCCCGAACATGCCAGCTGCACCTCAAGAACATCGCAAGAATCCACTCTTTTCTCACTGTGGACACGCTGAAAACGCTTACTGTTGCCCTCATCCACTCTCAGCTCAAATATTGCAACTCGTTGCTGATCGGCCTCCCCTGCACCAGACTCTACCCTCTCCAATCCATCCTGAATGCAGCAGCCAGGCTCATCTTCCTGTCCTTCCGGTCACTGCACTGGCTGCCCGTCAAATGCAGAATACAATTGAAACTCACTACTCGCATTCCACAAAGCCCTCCACAGCACCCCCCTGGCCTACATTGCCTCTATCATCTCAATCCACCACCCATCCTCCGCTAACTAAATCAGACTAAGTGTCCCTTTAATTTGAACCTCTCATTCCCGCCTTCAACACTTCTCCAGAGCAGCACCAGTCCTCTGGAACGCGCTACCCAAAACTATCCGGGCAATGCCTGATACACAAAACTTCAGGCATGCTCTAAAAACGCACCTCTTCAGGGAGGCGTACCGTATCCCCTAAACCAAATTCCTCTGTACTTCACCTGATAACATGCTCCCTGACCTACTGACTGCAATCCCTGCTAGCGGTAAGCAACCGCCCCCTGCAGTCATACCGATTCAGACACTATATGGCTTATGTCTGACCATTGCTTATGTGTATAGCATCCCTCACTCTCCACCTCCCCATACCGTGCACATCTCCAGCCCCTTTACCTTTTGTAACACCCCATTATCTGTAGTATGTAAGCTCGTTGGAGCAGGACCCTCACCCCATTATCTGTAGTATGTAAGCTCGTTGGAGCAGGACCCTTACCCCAACTGTCTCCATCAACTGATTTCTACATGTAATCGTGGTTTTTGTACTTTTGTCTTTCTGTATCCCCCCTGTCTATGTAAGCGCTGCAGAATATGTTGGCGCTATACAAATGAAGATTATCTAATAATAATGATATAATTATATTAGTCTGGTTCCCCCGACGCACGTTAATGAGAGTCAATCCCCAAACATATTTATTGTCCCAGACAAATGAGAAACAACAAACAGCCGCTATCAGTCTGCGATCTGAGTGTTATCCCTGCAAGACTAGCAGGGGCTACAAGAAAATGGTGGTTCCTAATGACAGCCCAAGGGCTTATTCAGACGGCCATATTTTGGTCGGGTTTTCACACCCATCCAATATACCCTGCCCCTCTGTGCAAGCGGAGGAGGCGGGATGGGATGGGAGCTAGTGCACTGAGCTCCCGCCCCCTCCCTGCCCCTCGACACTGTTTGCAGTGGGAGGGGCGGGGCTATGTTCCGCCCCATCCCACCCCTCCTATTGCAAACAGTGGCGAGGGTTGGAGAAGGGGAGCTCAGTGCACTAGTTCCTATCCCGTCCCACCTCCTTCCCTTGCAGAGAGGGGCAGTGTATATCGAATGGGCGTGAAAACCTGAACGAAATACACCCATCTGAATAAGCCCTCGCACATACAAAAAACTGCAAAACAATGATAAAACGTGCAGGGAAAAAAAGCGCAGGAGTATACGGTAATGCACCCTTGACCGAACACAAAATAAGTGCAAGCGTGAGGGAACCTGGACAAAGCCCAAAATGTACACAAATGTGCAAATAATACCTAGAAGCCTGGGAGTAAACAAGGATACTTCATCACGATTGCACAGGTGTGAGAGAGCTTGGACGAAACTCCAAGGACCATAATAAATAAAAAATACTAACAGTATCAATGCATCTATGAAAACAACGAAACAGAAAAAGGGATAATAAACCATTAAGGGAAAAATACCAGGCACAAAATGGCAAAGCATTTTGAGCGCCACCTAGAGTAAGTGAGGTGCAAGTGAAAAGCAGTGTGCAAAAGGAGAAAAAAGTATACAAAAGAAGAGGAACAAAGATGATGCCCAAAAATACCAGCCACAGGAATAGAAAAGCAGAACAGTCCGGCAGACAACCAAAAGACCACCAGTCTAATGCAACGAGCAGAAGGGTGTAGAGCGAAAATCCTGGAACTCAAAAAAAGAACAATAATCAAAGAAAAAGAGAACAAACACAAAAGCAATAAAGAGGGCCGAATGCAAAAAACGATATGCACATATATAAAATACAACTAAAAATAAAGGTAAACCCGAAAACCCGGAGTAGGGAGTGGTGGAAACAGGACACAGCTGCAAGGAGGGAGCCAAAGTAACACATCCATTCGGCTCGGACGAGTATTTTCGCCCTGATACGCAGTGAATGGAGGTAATGAAAGTCAATGGGCTGCCATTCTTCCAGACACGTGTGGGCACAGCGTATCGATACGCAGGAGAAATAAATGGCGGGATGCTCTCTTTCTCAGGGTATCGTACGCAGCCCTTGTATGGGTTATGTGTGATACACTGTCCGTACACAATATATTGCGTATGATCAGCATCTCCATACACATCCCCGCTCTGAACAGGGTGGGGAATTAAAAAATAAGTATAAACCATACTGCGCATGTCTGTGACCACGTAATACGCAGGCATGTGCAGCGCCATACACAGCGCCATACACAGTCCATGCCGGCTCTCTCTGCTGGCAGAGTGTATGGGCTGTAATATGTAGAACGCCGCAGGTAAGCCGTGGTACCCTACTCATACGGCCGTAGGCATGAGCCCTTACTCCACTACTTATTATGGCACTACGGCTTCGTCCAGGTTCCCTCATGCCCGCCCCTATTTTCTCCGGACATGGGAGAATTTTGCCGTACACTTCTGGGCTTTTGCTTTTTTCCCCTGGATGTTATCATTATTTTGCTGTTTATTGTATATAGTAGGCTTGTGTTTTATTAGGAATCGCCATTTTTTGTAGCCCTTGCACGTCTTGCATGGTTCTCACTCTGGGATAGCGAACTAAGCCCTCATGTCCACGGGCGGATTGGATTCTGCTTGCGGGAGCCCTCAGCCGAAACCGACCCTGCCCGTGGCCGAGGGCACTGCGATTACCTGTCCGGGTCTTCTGCATGCTGTCTGGGTCTTCTATTTCCGGGTCTGCGGATGCGCCGGCCGACGCGCATGTGCAGTACCTTTTTTTTAACTCCTGCTTTCCCGTGAAATCCGTGACCCGTCTGCAATTCAATTGCGGAGGGTCCACAGATCGGATGGCTTCCATTGAGATCAACGGCAGCCGTCCCTGTGGGATCCACACTGAAATGGAGCTAGCTGTGGTTCTTTTTCTGAAGCAAAAGGTCCGTATATCAAATCTGCATGCTTCATTTATTTTATTTGCTGACGGCCGTGTATCCCTATGAGCGGCTTGACTTGCGGATCTTCCACACGGGTGATGCCCGCAGATTCCGCAAATCAGATCCGTCCCGTGAATATTCGGCCCCAATAGCGGCTGTTTGTTGTTTCCCATTTGTCTGGGACTATAAATATGTTTGGGGAATGACTCTCACTATCCTGTGGGAAAGCGCAGAGCGTAATGTCCGTCGGGGGCCCCAGACTCAGGTTTTCCATCTAGGCCGCTATCGTATTGTTTCGCTATTTGCTATAATGTAATAATTTCTTTGGCTTTAGGCTTTATTGGACACTTTGTATTCTCTCTAAGTAATGTTGCTCTTTATTAGTCATTTTATGAGTTCTTCTTCCTAATTCCCGTGTGTCTTTTGGTGGCCAGTCCTCTGTTAATGTCTGCTTACCTCTAGTCTGGCCTTTACTATGGCTTTATACCTCCCTGGTTATTGTTAGAGCAGTTTGGTGATAAGGATTGCCTTCTTGTGATTCTTGAAATATTTATAAACTTTCTATTAGCGCTGAGTGAATCATTCCTGCCGCATCGCCCATAGAATAGAAGAAGTGAAACAATGTATCTACTAGTCGGAAATAACCTCGACACATGAGAACTCGAGGTGATTCCGGCTGGGGTGAGCGACTAACGTCTGTGTACAGGGCTGCAGGATATGCCGGTGCTATATACAGGATAGTAAATAAGTTGGCGGGAGTCGTGACTTTGCATCGTAGGGCGTATTTAGGGCAGTCTGCTTGTGTCTTGTCTCGCTATCCTTTGCAATCTGTTCTTTCCTTCTGCAAGCCTCTTGTTTGCTCTATTCCCACGCAGCGTCATGGATGAGCTTCACCCCTGCTAGAGGAGATAATACGCTGCATTAACTCAGAATTCATTTCCATCCATATCCTTATGATGCCGCCTTAATGAGTGTTTACTTAGCTTCACTTAGCTCCTTTCTCACCAGGCTGAGGCGAGAATGACAGGAAGCGAGAAGTGTGGCTTTTACACAAGCAGCATGACATGTTCCTGAGTTGCCAGACAAGATAAATGTACGGCGAGATGTGAATTCTGAGCAAAAACCAAAACAGGAGGTGACCTCTGCCGCCGAGTCCGGGGCCGCTATCAATTACAGGCCACCAAAAAGCAATAAGAGGCTTTCTTCGGAGAAATAAGTGTCGCCTTCCTGTCTTCAAATGTTTCATTTACTGTGACAGAAAATTGTAATTTAGGGTTCTGTGTCCAGTGGGAAGGAATGAAAAACATGGCCTGAGAATGATAGCGGCGGCGTCCTCCATGGCAGATGGAACAAGTTATTCTTGCAGCCTAAAAAAAGAAAAGCTTGAACAATATCTGTTGAGACTTCTCTCCGTTAAAGATGTCCGCTCCTCTGAAGAACATGGAAGAATATGTCTATCAGCACTTATCCCAATTCCCTTACCGCTCCATCTCAATTCTACTTACCTACGCTCTCGAATTGTTCTGGAGTCTTCTGAAATGGGGCAGATGTCCAGAACTTCCAACAGAAAAGGCAAGTTTGTTGCAAAGATGCCAGAAGTCACCACTAGAGGGGGTTCGCTGCTTATTTATTCTGCTTTCTTAGACTTTAATGAGCGTTGTATACATATGAATGCACTGAGCGCCAACTAGTGGCAACTGCAGGCATTCAGAATATGGTAGTGTGAAGGTAGCTGTTATATCGGTAGTATTAGTCACAGGGGTTACTATGATGGTGCCCTCATTGGAGGCCTTTTGGCTGCCCTTATGGAATATAGTCTGTTTGTAGGAAGGGGCGTTGCTCTGATGAGTGTCTGCAGCGGACAAGCTAAGCTTCACCCCCTCTGTCAAACAGAGGAGTGGAGTGAAGAAGTAAACTGGCAGTGCAGCAGAATTAGGTGCACGGCAGAAGATTCAGGTGCAGGAAGTCTATGGATTGAGCCCCATCGCCTCCCAAGAAGCGGACAGAAAGTTTCAGGTGCGGAAGGTCATTATTTTAAAAAATGAGAAATGTGCACTACAAGGAGATCAGAAGAGAGCAGTGCTGGAGAGGAAGCACAAGGACTCAGAGGCACTCCTGCTGTGCTGGGAGTGAGAACAAGCAAGCGGCTTGCTGAGCCTGCTGCCTAGAGCCCAAAGGGTGAGAGCTGGCACTGCATTCCCAACCTGGTGGGGCATCCAAATGCCACAAAGATCCAAAGAAGCTGTGGTAGAGTTATGCTTCTGATGTGGAAAGCTTGAGCTGGTACAAGCTGTGACTCCAGGGCAACAATGCGTAAGTGAGGCCAACCTCGTTAAACCAGAAGGTGTGCACACATGTAGGGGTAGTAGTCAGCAGGTTTGCTGCAAGGAACAAAGCTTATTTTCAGGGAGCAATGAACTTTGTGCACGGTTCTGGTGCTAGAACCTGGTACAAGGATTGCGATATTCCAAGTGATAGAGCAGTTGTTGCTCGTATACATACGCAATAAGAAGCTGTGTTGGGAAAGACAACCTTCAAAGGCATGGGGTATGTTGCATTCTATCTTGTTTATTTCTTCAAGTCAGCATTGTCATTGACATTGCCCACAAAATATTTAATTAAAAACTAACATTTTGCAGTGACACACGTATTCACACCCTGTAGTCAGTAATTAGTTGGGGCACCTTTGGCAGTGATTACAGCCTTCAGTCTTCTTGGGTATGGTGATGCCTCAAGGTTTGCACACCTGGATTTGGGGATTTTCTGCCATTCTTCTCTGCAGATCCTCTCGAGCTCCATCAGGTTGGATGGGGGCCGTCTGTGGACAGACATTTTCAGGTCTCTTCAAAGATGTTCAACTGGGTTCAAGTCAGGGCTCTGGCTGGGCCACTCAAGGACATTCACAGAGTTGTCACTTAGCCCCTCCTGTGTTGTCTTGGCTGTGTGCTTAGGGTCATTGTCTTGTTGGAAGGTGAACCTTCTTCCCAGTCTGAGGTCCTTTGCTCTCTGGATCTGGTTTTCATTAAGAATATCTTTGTACTTTACTCCACTTGGCTTTTCATCAACCCTGACCGGTCTCCCTGTCCCATAGCATGCTATGATGTTGCCACCACCAGGCTTCACTGTAGGGATAGTATTGGACAGGTGATGAGTGGTGCCTGGTTTCCTCCAGACATAACACTTAGAATTGAGGCTAAAAAGTCCAATTGAGGCCAAATCTTGATGTTATCAGACCAGAGAATCTGGTTTCTCACAGTTTGAGGGTCCTTTAGGTCAGTGGTTCACAACCTTTTTCAGCCCAGTGCCCCCTTTTGGTATTGGGATGGTGGCCAGCGCCCCCCAAGTCTTACTAATTTTAACCCACTCAAAGTTTACCTTGTTTACAAAGTTAAAAGTACAAATTAAAATACTGAATACTTTTTTTGGAAAGTTTAATAATTAGAGATGAGCGAGCGTACTCGGAAAAGCACTACTCGCTCGAGTAATTTGCTTTATCCGAGTATCGCTGTGCTCGTCCCTGAAGATTCGGGTGCCGGCATGGAGCGGGGAGCTGCAGGGGAGAGCGGGGAGATCTTTCTCTCCCTCTCTCCCGCCCGCTCTCCCCTGCTCCCCGCTGCGACTCACCTGTCAGCCGCAGCGGCACCCGAATCTTCAGACCCGAGCACAGCGATACTCGGATAAAGCACATTACTCGAGCGAGGAGTGCTTTTCCGAGTACGCTCGCTCATCTCTATTAATAATGTTTAACAGATTAGTATTAATTGTGAAGACACGTCTCTAAAAAATACCAAAGAAGGATTTTAGTCAGCTGCTAAAATGTAGGTGCTAAATGTTTGAACACCGGTTACTTGTGGACACAATAATAAATGGGTTTTATAGCAGAAGATAATTTTTTGGGAAGCAAACAATAATCCCATCTTTAATTATCATTCAATAGAAAAGTAGAACGTATAAAGAAAATGCAAGAGCTTATTCTCAGGAGCGTATATGAGCCGCCACTTTCCCGGCCAGCCGATATACGCTACTGTTTGACCTATCTTCTCCCTTTCCCTCCTCTCTCCGGCTCTCTGCCTCTCTCCTCTCCCCCAGCTGTTTGCAATCGAAGGGGGCAGGGCGGTGGCGGAGCTATGCCCCCTCTCCCATTGCTGGCTGCGGACAAGGGGCGGGGAGGGGCAGAGCTTCACTCTGCCCCTGCCCCGCCCCCTCTCATTGCAAACAGCTGAAGGGGAGGAGAGAGACGGTGAGGGGGAGGGAAGGGGGAAGACAGCTCAAATGGTAGCGTATATTGTCCGGCCGTGAAAACGGCTTCCAATATATGCTCCTGTGAATAAGCCTTAATGGTCAGAAGACTAATTAAAAGGCAGCAACAATGAAATTTGACTAATAATAATAATGTTTACCACAATCAATCTATGTCATTAATGGCTGCCTTGGGCCTGATGAGCGGACACCAATTTTGCGATATCTGGTTCTTTCTTCGTCAACCGCAGTCTCAAGTCGCCCCTTACACATATCTGAAGTTTGTTTCTCGCTTTTGTCAGGAGCTGCTGAACCGCGCTGAAGCCCCTCTCCACTAAGTACATAGATGGAAAAGCTAAAACGAGCAACTTAACTTCCTGCCACAGAATAGGATAGGAATTCTTCACTTTCACCCAAAAACATTCGTAGCCACATTGTTGGAAAAGTGCTTGGGCTTCACTATCGTGTTTCAAGTCGATCAACTGCTCTTGTAACCTGGGATGAAATCTCCTACGTCTGCTGAAAATGGATTGAGTACCCACGTTGGGTACATAGATCATTAAAAACTAGTTTGCATGTTTTCTTTGGCAAAAAACATCTAAGTCTGCATCTTGAAGTTTGTCTTGGTCTTCGCATGCAATTTCTTGAAGGCTCAGAAACTGACAGAACTTACATCGACTCAGGTTATTGGTATGAAGGTCCAGTTTGGCAATGAAGGAAGAGATGTAGCCTTAATGAAATGTATAACTCCATGGCTCCGCTACATATCAGTCACACTGGATAACCTAAAGAACAGCCTAACCCGCTGTATCCATAATGCCACTGATTGGCTGGAGCTTTCAATTGTGTGGGTCTCTGGGAGTTGTAGTTTATATCAGGGTTTTGAAAAAACACTTGGCGTCCACTAAGACTACAACTCCCAGAGACCCACACAACTGAAAGTTTGATGCGGTTCCAGCCAATCAGCAGCATTATGGAATACAGCGGGTTAGGTTGTGCTGTAGGTTATCCAGTGTTATGAAGTGTGATTGCTCTGTAGCGCAGTGGTCCTCAACCTTTTTGGCACCAGGGACCGGCTTCAAGCAAGACCACTTTTACAAGGCCCGGCAGGTTTGGGCGGGACATGGGTGGGGCTTTGGTTATATGGGGCGGGGTTATGAAGGGGTTGGAGTTTAGTGCATTCTTATTTAATTATGACATTTAGAATGTCCTGGCAGTACACACATAGGGCAGTATATAATCTATCCCCCCCCAGTAATAGACAGCCCCCACCCCTCAGTAATAGACAGCCCCCACCTCTCAGTAATTAGCAGCCCCTCCCCTGTAATAAGTAGCCCCCCCTCCCAGTAATAAGCAGCCCCCCCCCCGTAATAAGCAGGTCCCCCCTGCAATAAGCAGCCCCCCCAGTAATAGGCAGCCCCTTCCCCTGTAATAAGTAGCCCCCCCTCCTCAGTAATAAGCAGCCCCCCAGTAAGCAATCCCCCCAGTAATAAGCAGGTCCCCTCCAGTAATAAGCAGGCCCCCCCAGTAATAGGCAGGTCCCCCCCAGTAATAAGCAGCCCCACCCCCCAGTAATAGGCAGCTCCCCCCCCCCAGTAATAAGCAGCCCCTTGCCCGGTAATAAGTAGCCCCCACCCCCCCAGTAATAACCAGCCCCCCCAGTATGAAACCCCCCCAGTAATAAGCAGGTCCCCCCCCCCAGTAATAGGCAGCCCCGTGTAAAAGGCAGCCCCCCTGTAATAGGCAGCCCCTTCCCCTGTAATAAGTAGCCCCCCCCCTGTAATAGGAAGCCCCTTCCCCTGTAATAAGTACCCCCCCAGTAATAGGCAGCCCCTCTCAGTAATAGGCAGCTCCTTCCCCTGCAATAAGTAGCCCCCCCAGTAATAGGCAGCCCCCCCAGTAGTAGGCAGCCCCCCTAGTAGTAAGCAGCCCCCCAACCCATATACTTACCTCCTCCCTGCTGTTGCTCTCTGTCGGCTTGCCCTGACGTCAGTGTGCAGCCCGGAACGCTTCCTCCCCGAGTCCTCTCCTGCGGAACTAATGAGCAGGGGACTCGGGTAGGAGGATCCTGGCTGCACAGGGTGCGCCGGGACCAGCGCGATTACCAGCGGGGATCTGCGGCGTCCCCCGCTGGTTATCGCTTTAGTGGTGAGCGGCGTCGGCACGCTGTGGGCCACATAATACGAAGCAGCGTGCTGGATTCGGCCCGCGAGCCTTGTGTTTAAAGCAAAAGTTCCCGGCGGTGCCGCGGACCGGTGCTAAATACCCAACAGCCCGGCCCCGGTCCGCGGCCCGGTGGTTGGGGACCCCTGCCGTAGCGGAGTCGTGGAGTTATAAAATCATACATTATATGATTGAGGCACGCAGGCTGCACACAACTCCCATTACATGTAAGTGATTCATGTGGAAATAATTGCCTCGGTTTTCGTCTGCTTCAGATTTCACTGATTGCTTTCAGACGGATTATCGACGAAAACCGAGGTATCACTACTCATTTTTAGAAAAATGTAGTTACTAGACGAAAAAAATCAACAAAGCAAACACAGAATGTCCCCCTACGGCCCCCTTTATGTTCCAACACCTCCCTCCTCCGTCACCCCCTGTATGTTCCAACACCCCCCCTGCTATGCCTTTTTATTCCACTGCCCCCTTCAGAAGTAAAAACGCCCCCAACGGGGCAATAACGCCCATGTTGAGAACCACTGCTTTAGGTGATTTTTGGTAAATTTCAGGCAGCTTTCATGTGTCCTCCTGAGGAGGCTTCTTTCTGGTCAGCCTGCCATAAAGCCCAGAATGGTGGATTGGTTCAGTGATGGAAGTGCATCAGGACAGCAACCCCCACTGTTAACCCCTTCCCTGCCACGATCGATGTAGATCACGGCATGTAAAGGGTTCACAGAGGGAGCGCACTGTGACCTTCTGGAAGTTTCTTCCATTTGCAAACAGAATCTTTGGAGCTCAGTCAGAGTGACCACTGGGTTCTTGGTCACCTTTCTTACCAAGCTAAAGATTACCAATGTCAAGGTCAAGATTACTTAGTTTGGTGGGTTGGCCAGCTCTGGGAAGAGTCTTGGTTGTTCCAAACTTCTTCCACTTAAGAACTGTGGAGGCCGCTGTGCTCCTTGGAACTTTCAGTGCAGCAGATTTTATTTTGCAGCCTATCCCCAGATCTGTGGCTCCATACAATCCTGTCTCTGAGCTTTACAGGCAGTTCTTTCCTCCTCATGTCTTGGTTTTGGCTCTGATATGCATTGTGAGCTGTAAGACCTTAACCCCTTAAGGACACGGCCTATTTTGGGCTTAAGTATGCAACGATTTTTGGCGGATTTTCATCTCCATTTTTCAAAAGCAATAACTTTTTAATTTTTTTATTGACACGGCCGTATAAGGGCTTGTTTTTTGCGTGGCGAACTGTAGTTTTTATTGGTGGCATTTTGCGGTACATATACTATATTGTAAAACTTTTATACATTTTTTTATGATAGCAGGGAGAGAAAACATCACTTCTGCCATAGATTTTGTTTTTTACAGCGTTAATCATGCAGTATAAATGGCTCATTTTTTCTGCGGGTCGGTGCGGTTACAACAATACCAAAATTCTTATTTTTTTTTAGGTTTTTTCCACTTTTCCACACTTTGTTAGAAATGTTTTTTTTTTCTAAATTGCTGCATTCAAAGTCCTGTAACTTTTTTATTTTTCCATGGACGGAGCTCTGTGAGGGCTTATTTTTTGCGAGACGAGCTGTAGTTTTTATTATTACCACTTTGGGGTACATAAGGCTTTTTTGATCACTTTTATTGCATTTTTTGGGAGGCAAGATGAAAAAAATAAGCATTTTGCTTCAGTTTTTTAGTTTTTTTAAATGCTTTTTGCCATGCACGATAAAAAGTATGTTCAATTTATTTTATAAGTCATTACAGATACGACGATACCAAATATGTGGGATTTAATTTTTTATTATGCTAATATGGGAAAAAGCAGAAAAGGTTTGTTTTTTTACCGTTTTTCTTACATTATTTTCATCTTTTTTTTTACACTTTTTATGTCTCTGTAGGAGACTTGTACAATCACACCTATGATCGCTATGATAAGGCATTTCAGGACTTCTGTCCTGCAACGCCTTATCGCTTGTTATAGCGATCATAGGCAATGGCAATGCAGGACGCCTGTAGCTGGCATCTTGTTGACATGGCAATCATCAGGCTCTCCGCGATTTCATTACGAGAGTCCGATGACATAACAGAGAGAGTGCGCTCCCTCTGTTAACCCTTAACATGCTGCGATCTACAGCAGGAGTTGCTGTCCTGATGCATGCTTGTGTGCATGATGTGGAAAGTTGTGGACCCCCTACATGTGCTGCTGGGGAAGAGGAACAGGAAGACCGGATCTGACCAAGACAACATTGATCCTGTTACATAGAAGAGCAGACGTGGGGTTCTCCGCAGTCCCTGTTTACATGTAGTGATTGTTGTGGAACGTGTTACTACTGCGTCTCTCCATCCTGCTCTTCCTTTCAGGAATCCCGCTGGGAAGGTTTCCTTCTGAAGCGGATATTTTCTGCTTTCACTGATATATTGTAACCTGTGTTACCAGCACAGAACACAAAGTAACTACTGATGGAACTGAGAAGAAAGCCCCTCCGTAGCATCTGTCTTCCTCTGCTCCAACTGCACTTCACAAACACTACAATTCCAGATGTGCACGGCTTTTCTAAACTCAGCAAGTGCTCCCGTCTGGCTTCAAGAGCAGCAATTCGCCGTCTCTCAGGAAACCAAATTTCTCTTCCATCCCAGTTCAATTGGATTAGACATCTGCTTTTATTTCAAGAACTCTCAGAGGCCCAGGTGGATTCTTCCCCCTCGCTCTCTTCTCTCTCTCCTGCTCAGCCGAGAGAGATCTCACACAGCGGTGAGGCAGGAGCATTGTCTTCATGGGTGGTCATTCACCAGAGAAGGTCAACAACGGGACATCTCTGGCCATACTGGGGCCAATATAAGAATGAAAAAGATGAATGGGCCATGTAGAGAGAAGCCAACGAGCTCCTCCAAGAGTCTCATGAGAGGTCATGTTCTAAGCTTGAGTCTTGATGATATTCTGATGTCTCCTCAACTGTTAAGATTGTTGGAACATCGATCAGTTTATTTATGGCCAAACTGACAAAGTAAAATGTTCCCATGAGTCCACGTTGGACCTTGTAACCTACAGTCTTATTTGCTACAGTTCATCATGTTCAGTCATTGCTGGCCTTAGGGTTGTGTGAACAGTTCAGTCGCACAGGGTACATCACATGGCACTACTGAAGTACTTTTCCTGGTTTACGAATTAGTCAAAATCTTTGAGTGCTATATGATTGTATTATTGGGACATTATATGGTAAGTCATAGGGAGGGGCAGTTGCCTTAATTCCACATAGTTGTTTTCTCCATGCTCCAGCATTATATGGCGCCACCAGCTCTGCTCCCACATTGCTTACATCCAGTTCTTCCGGTCGCATCACTTCCACCCCTATGACTCCTATAACTCTTTGTGCTGGCTTCACACCCAGCGTTTCATCCTTCCTGCCCTCCTCTGCCCACTACACCCATATGCGTCATGTTAAGGTGCATCCACATGGACAATAAATAGAACCCATTCTTTTCAATGAGTGTTTATACATGGGCAATTTTTCTCTCACAGTGATGCTGTTAGACGAAAAGATTGCAGCGCTTTGTATTTTCTCCTACACATTGCATAGCATAAGGACGGAGGGTCCGTTGTGAGTTGCACCCAAGATGTCTGGCACGACTTGTGCTCGCCAATATGAATGCAGCCCTAGTATAACAGAGTCCAGGATAGGCTGGGCAGAGATGGTAGTTTGGGCAACAGGTGGTTGGGCAGGGATATAATGGAGGCTGTTCTGCTAAGGCCATCCAGTCTCAAGCTTGAACATGGAGTGCGGTTGGCAGAGGTTGCATCGGCACAGACCACATTATGACTCCAAAATAGATGCTCCAAAGAGAAATAACAAAGTGTTTATTACTGACCGTCCAGTAGACTTAACTTCAGTCAGACTGTTGGTGTGCTGCGGGCAAATATGGAATGGAGGAGCGCACTTTGGTAACCGCAGAATGCTTGAACAGACTCTGTCTCTGACCAGCGGAACTGATTAGTGACTTCCAATGCAAATGATCTGCTCAGCAGTATCTTCTCCAGCGTTAACTTAGTTCTGCTTCTGTAAACAATGCCAGAGCGTAGCCCTAGGGTGCTGGAACCCAAGATACTCTCCAAACACTACAACTTCTTGGTGACTTCCGGGAACTCTTGGACACCCGCCAGACTGAAACTTATATCCTGGATAAGTCTCACAAGAGACAAGAGCTTGTCAATGTAACTACCCATTAGGCCTCTTTCACACGGGCTACAAAATCTCGCTACAAAACGCATGTATGTGAATCACATGGTTTCCAACGGGTTCTTTCACACGAGCGATGCTTTGTAGCCTGAAAGAAGCCATTGGAAACCAAGGGCTTAACAAACATGTGGCCTTATACAACAATGCCAAAATGTACTCTGTTCCCCCCTTACATTAGTGAGCCATGACAGCTATAAAACTTTGAACAGAGCAGATCTTTCCATAACTAGATTGCCGTTTGCTGATACACACTCACAAGCAGAAACATGCTGAAGAACTTCTGGGGTTGGCAGTCCCCGACAATTACTAGTCCATTCTCTCAGCTTCCTCCTTTCTCTACCACACAGGTTTAGTTCCTGCTGAACTCCCAACGCTCCTCTCTCTGACAGGACCAGTATAGAACAGCCCAGAACAGGACAGAATAGACCCTCAACAGCCTCTCTCTGTCCCATATATCAAGTATGGTCACGTGACAGAAAAAATAGACATTATCCAGACAGTCAACTCACATAGCAGACAGTTAACCATTTCAGTGCTGCAGCTATGCAATACACATCATTCTTGCAACAGAGAAGACACTGACAATACATAAACAGTTGCATGTATATAGTTATAGAGGGGCCCCGTTGTACTGGGCCATTACAGAAGGGACCTACAGGGTCATCAGGTCCAACCCCCTGCTCAGTGCAGGATTCACTAAATCATCCCAGACAGATATTTGTCCAGCCTTTGTTTAAACACTTTCATTGAAAAAGAACTCGCCACCTCCTGTGGTAACCTGTTCCACTCATTGATCCCCCTCACTGATCCCCCTCACTGTCTAATATCTAATTTGTGTCTCCGCTCTTTCAGTTTCATCACATTGCTTCTAGTCTTTCCTTGTGCAAATGAGAATAGTGCTGATCTCTCTGTATTGTGACAGCCCTTCAGATATTAGTTTTATGCAGTGTCAGACTGGGGTGCCCGGAGCCTACTGCAGCATCCGAGGAGCAGGCCCACAGCTGAGGAGACGGCGGGGTAGAGGAAGGCCTTGTCATAGGCCTCTACTATCTCCTCCCCTGGGGGTAGCTAGGGACCGGACCACGTTACTGCTGAGGTAGATCACAGGGGTTGTAAACGGCGGTTACCTTAAGTCCAGTTGTCACTCGTGACGCCACCGTTCTGTCCTCTGTGGCAGATCCCTCAAATGTAATAAAGTAGTCCACACACAGGGTAACTTTCTTAGCAAGAAACGGGAGCGGTCGATTCTGTTAGTTTATTGAAAACTCTTGAGTTTAGATCCACATAAACAGTCTTTGTACAGAAAAAACAGGGCATGGTGATGTAACCAGGAGGATTCTCAGGCCACTTGGATAGTCCACAGTCCAAGTTATTTAAGACCTTCCTCTCCCGGCAAACTCTCTCTCTCTACTGGCAAACACTCACTCGCTCCCATTCTTCTTCTCGTTATTAAGCGGTCTGTTCTTCTCTCGGTGCTTCTACTGAGGTCTCCTGGGTCGGCTGGGCCCAGGCTGAGCATCAGGCAATCGCTTGGCCTCCTCCATACTCCACACACAGACCGTTTTCTCTGGTGTCTGTGTCGCTCACTCACTAACAGACTCAGACTGTCTCCTTTGCACTGCATTCTTGCAAACACATATACATATATTCTAATCACGTGACCACAAATGATACACTAAATACGATACTTTTTCCAGACAGAACAGAATATACCAAACATTAACCCTTTCAGTCCTGTAACCATTCAATACACATAAAGCAAATGCACTCTGCAAACAAGACACGGACAAGACAATGACAGGAGACAGACATATAATATTATGGAGGGGCCCCATTAACTGTGGGCCACTACACTACCAGTAAAATTCATTTGAGAGGAGTCTGCAGCCCTATTTCCACTGAAGTACATGGAGAATGAAGCAGGCCAAAATTGGTATTTGGGGACCCACTTTGGCTCATAGCTCATCGGGAAATTCACTCATTCTCCTGTGGGCCAGTTTGAGGCTGGCTGAAATGTACATGGTTGCACATTTTGAGACCTAAAATTTGACACAACTGTGATTATACTGCAGAATGTGGTAATATTACCAGTGTAAGAGCCATGACGGGGAGGGTGGCGGTGTGTCCCTCAGGCAGCAGTACTCTCAGTAATGGAACCCCTCCCAAGTCTAGGGTTCGATGAGGTCTCCCTAGTATCACTATTTGTGCAGAATCTAATGCAGTGTTTGGACATAGACCTGCAGCTGATTTAACCCTTTCAAATGTAGGGGTGAAGTCTGTTGTGGATCTACGTCAAAATCTGCAGCAGTGGTATAGTATAGAATTGGATGCTTTATAAGCATTTCATAAGTTTTTAAGCTTTTATTGACAAATACATCACGTTTGGGCAACAACTCAATATTTATAGTATTGACCCTTATTTTTCAAGACTTCTGCAATTCTCTCTGGAATGCTGGAGATCAGCTTCTGGGCCAAATCCTGACTGATGACCCATTCTTCCTAATCAGTGCTTGGAGTTTATCCACAAAACAAAAGAATACTCAGCCAAACCGAACATTCACGAATGTCCAGCCACCCGGCTATTGAAGGTGTACGGGGACAATAAAGTCTTATGTGCACAAGCATACAGATATACAAATGCTGAGAGTTGTGGTGATTAGATGAACGGTCTTGTCACTGGAGGCCCTAAAAGTGGTTCCCCCCTTGGCCTATAAAAGGCTCTCGGAGGCTCCTTGTGTGTGGTGACCTCTTCTTCTGCTTGTGTAGAGCTTGTTGGCCACTAGACCCCTCTACGACGCAGAGAAGAGATTTCACCCCGTTACCAGAGTCTGAGAGGGGCGCATTATTGGGGTGTGAGAAGCTGGATGGTTGTGTCAACGTTCTGACCAGACTGTTAGGGGGTGTTGGGACCAGTGGATGTGAGAGGGCACACAAGGTGACCGGGCTCAGGACGCCCTCTACAGACCACCAGTAGAGAGGATCATCCAACAAGCACCAGCAGCTCCAACTGTTCCATTGTCCGCCATTTAGAGACAGGGGGCGCCATTGTTACACCCCTGTGTCTGTCGGAACCATTTTCAGGCGCTTGGCTGAAGGACATTTGGTCTTATGGCCTCTTTTACTAGTATGGCCTTTTACACTCACCGTCTCTTCCATTTGCAGTATGTCATGAGAGACAAAACCGGACGGCTACAGCTTATATAGGAGAGCGTGCACACGGGTCTTTGAAAAGAGTCAGATTTTCGGCGGCACAGACTTCAGCAGTTCCAGGGAGCAGGTCAGTATAAAAAAAATACAGCATTCGGCTCCCTGTCATCTCCCCTAACAGTACAGTAAGTTAGTTTATGGTGACAGGTTCCCTTTAATTGAGAAACCTTTTGCCAATTAGTTCTTGGAGAAGTCATTAACTCAGAGGTTCACTTACTTTCCCCTCTGCACTGTGAATGATCCTCGGTATGCTCATAAACGGTATGACTGTCTGTTGTTATTTCTCCTTTTCATGTTTGTCTATAATTGCAACTTAAATACAATCAGACCACATTTTATAAGCAGACAGTGCAGAAATCTGTGTCATGCCAAGGGGTTCATTTACTTTTTCTTGCAACTATGCATGTAATCTGGTGCTCGCAGGTGGACATACTTTTTAAGTTAGGTTATACCTGAATATTGTTCATGGTTTTGAAGTCACACTCCTTCTAGAAACCTTACAAGTCTCCTTATCTCTCGCAGCGTTCTTGCACATTTCCATCAATGGCTCTGTAAACCGCGGCCGCTGGGACTAATTGGGTTAAACGCCACAACCTTCTGTCCTGATCAATATCCTATGATACTTCTGCTTTGAAGGGAATGTTGGTAAATCATATGAATTACCATAAGAACTCCTCATCGATAGGTCTTGGGGAAGGGGGTGCATTTATCAGCAGCATGAAGCCTGACATCCCGCTGATGAAATGCATAATCAATTCTCTCTTTCTTCTTGGTCAAATACTAAAAAAAAGTAGTAATGACAGTGGACATAAGTTTTCTCACCGGCAGCAACCAGCGAACGCTCCACGTACAGAGCAGACTCCGAGAGAGATCCATGCATAATTAAGTAGAATGTATGGGTCTAATCAATACACAGAAGCCGGTCTATGATAAGATCAAGAGACAGTCTGCGGAGAGAGCTGCTCTCTATGGGGCGGGTAGTGGACAGGGAGGTCTAAAGGCCCGTTTAGATGGGATGAATGTCAGGCAAACGATGCCCGACACTCATCCCCGCACATACTAACTCCCGTGCACCTGCATGGGAGTAAGTATTGCTGCTTCACAGCGTGGCTGGAGGAGATTTCTCTCCTCGCTCTCCCCTGCCCCTCTCCATTCACTCAACATAGCAGCCATTCAGTACTGAACGGCTGCTATTTATACTGAATGATCAGCGATCAGGATTTTATGCAGCTTAAAATCCTAAACGATGATCGCTCAGTGTAAATCTCCTCCAGCCACTCCGCTGTGAAGCAACGATACTCACTCCTGTACAAAAGCACAAGAGCGGGTACTTGCGGGGACGAGTGTCTGGCATCGTTTGCCTGACATTCATCCCGTCTAAATGGGCCTTAAACCAAAAAGACATGTCGCATTATCTATTTATCCATCCATCATCCATCCTATCATTACTGATAATGCCAGAGCTGTGAGCATCTTAAAGGCACTGGATAGAAACCTCAGATGTAGCAGCCTCAAGTCTGGAGAGTAGCCGGATGGAAAGCCAGGAGTCAGCAACCGGAAGTCTCGGTATGCACTACAATGGATAAGGTGGTCAGGTGGCCCCTGACCTTTCCATTGTGGCATCTACATGAAGACATCTGCATGCAGGAATGCAGATGCTGGGAAAAGGAGGTCAGAAATTATAGTCTGATTATAGCAGCAGAAGCCACCGGATTGGAGCTATAGACCGAGTGAGTTAAATGGATGATTGATGGTGTCGGGTTGCTGCTGGGTCAGAGGTTCACTAATTACTACTGTAGGGCCTCATGCAGAGTGTTAAGGCAGCAGAATGTAGTCTAAGCTCTCATTCACGACCTGAAGGTTGCGGCTTCAATCGCCGCTTGGTTCAGGTAGCCAGCTCAAGGTTTGTGATAGACATGATGATTGGTTGGTGTAAAATGTCTATCGATTTGCACTAGACGTATTATGTGTGTTTTGTGACTTCAGCCTAAGGTGGAACTCTGCTGCATAAGGAAAGAGTTAAATCACAGTGTTATGTTATTGCTTGAGTGTTTTCCCAGTCCTCCCCATCCCCCACACACAGAATCTTCTTGAACAAAGGGATATCTACTTTCACTTTCAGGTTCGAGCACATGTTTGTGAGACAAAGACTTGCTTATACATTGGACTTGAGAGAAGGTGGGCAGGAAGGAGGGGGGATTATATATGATCCGACAAATGAGAATCCTATATGTTACTGATGTAACCTGTTGCACGCCCATTGTGTGTCTGTACAATAAAAGGCCCTGTCTGGCTGTTTCTGGGCAGAGAGCCATTTTGAGCATGAGACTGATACCTCGTGTTTGACTTGGTCAGTGTGCGCATACTGCTTCTACACAATACTCAATTTGGAAGCGACAAAATACCCCAAAAGCCTGCTGGAGAAAATCATATTCCAGAGCAGTGGAGTCCCTGGGTGAGCGAGTGGATCTGTGAGGTTACAGCCTGGAACGTACAGAGACCGGCAGATAGCACGCAGAACTCAGGGGCCCGAAAATCTACAGAACACGGTAAGATTGCTTTATCTACCTGTGTCAAAGCTGGGTTCTGACTGCTTTTCTGCCTGTTCCTGATCCAGACTGGACCTTCACTGAAAGACAGGTCTGTCCACTCGAAAAATCACCACGTTACCTGTCTAGGGGTATTTTGTATGCTGTTGTGTATATTATGTCTGAGACGGTTAAAAATTGTTTATGCAAGACCAAGAGATAAATTCTGTGAGGGTTAATGTGTCGGGAGGGCGGACTCGGCTGTTTAAGTCTGAGGGAACACGCCAGTGACACGTGCTCCTAGGTAAAACTAGTGTGAGGTTAGGAAGATTTATGATACGTATACTTACCATATGATTGAGCGTGTTATGTTCTCATATGTGGAAAGGTATTTACGGGTGAATATAGCCGTGGTGTGACGGCTGATTTCTCCAGAATATTATTGAGGTTTTGGTCATTGAAAATAATCGTCAGTCTCTGTGTATAGCTAAATGTCCTGTCTAGGACGTGTACAGGAAGTGCTCTTCGGGATTGCTAGTAGACCTTGGGTTGATATAAAGGTGGATGAGATATATATATACCCTGAGCCGTTGTGGGTATTCTCCAGTAATCCCGTCTGTCTGCTATTATAGAAAGAATGTGCAGTGTTTATTATTGCGGGGAGGGGTGCTGATAAGAGAGTGAACTGAAAGCTTTTTTCAATTAACCCTTTCTGTTTCCTTTGTCTTTTCTGAGTGGGAAAGAGGTTATATTGGAAGGATTTGAAGAAAGCAGATTTTACAAAAGGAACACTTCGAAGTTTCTGGACACAGTATAGAATAGAATAAGCAGGCAGAATAGAATGAGGGATCAGTACAGGATGTTTTGGAATATGCAAAACATGTAGAAATGTTATACAAAGAGAAGGCTCAGGAAAAGTTGCAGAAAGGAATGTTAGGTCATGGACAGATAAGCAGAAATGAGTATGGACAGGTAAGATAGGCTGTAGAAAGTTTTCAGAAGATGAGCAGGAAGCCCAGCAGAAAGAAAGGTGTTTTTAGATTGCTAGGAGGAGGTATAATGTAGTTAAGAGATTCAAGAGGGGAAAGCATGTAGGGGGGGTATGTGTATTGCTAATGAACAATGTAATGCCTTTGTGTTGACTACAGCCCCTCCCTGTAATGGCGGCCGTGCTTGCAATGTTTACAATCCAACATAGTGTGACTCTGCAGTAAATGTAGTGAGGCCTGCCCCCACCCTGAAGTTACTTCCCCCCATGTGCTCACTTTCAGGGTGTGTGATGTTACTTCCGGTCCCTCCCCATCCGGGACAGGACCTGGCCCCGCCCCTTCCTCCTCCAGCGGCCATCTTGCCTCACCTGGAAGTGCTGCTACTCCTGGGCCCGCCCATTCCTCCAGCGGCCATTTTGCCTCACCTGGGAGATCTGTAGCCCCGCCCCTTTCTGCCTCTGGCGGCCATTTTGCTGCATTTGGGAGGCCTATATTCCCCAATGCCACTGTATCCAGTGCTAACATCATGATTGTCTGAAGTAAGGTTTTGTTTGACCAGACTTTGTTACGCTCCAAGATGTGGCCACTTTGGATGTGTGATAAGTTCAGGGAAACAAACCTTTGTGAAGATGCAGCTTGGGACATAGTAGATGACTAAGCTGGTTTATAGTGCATGGAAGATTGGAGTTGATGCATGGGGGGGCAGAGACCAGGAATACATGACAGGGGACGCTCTCTCATGTTCCCAGGGGCTCTGTTTTCCACTGCCCGCCTCTCCAATGGATGCTCAGACAGATGATGTTATGGAAGGCTCCTACAGATGAAATAATTTCCCTATAGTCACCCAGCAAACTTTTTTCATGCAATTTGGTGAAGTAATTTTACTTTTTATGTGAAGAAAGAGGGACTGAATTGCCCAGAGTAGGATGTTAATTCATCCGTATTCTTTAGTTTTTCTTTAAGTCTTTGGTATATTCTAGTGTCAGTTTACACTGAAGCTATAATTATATTCCGACAGGAGAGTAAGAGCTAAACGCTGGCCATACCCTGAAATACTATTACACTGGGTGACGTAAAATTTGAATTGTGTGGCGCCCCCTTGTGTTAAAAAATGCTAACTGCAACCTGAAAAAAAAATAAAAAAAATCTAAAGGATATTTTTGCTCAGACTTCGCTGCATACAATGTCATCTTGACCTACAAAGTGCTTGTTTTTGTGCCTCTTGGTTTACTAGTTTGAACGCAATGACTCTTTTTCCATTGAGTATTCCGGTTCAAAAGGGGGGAGGCAGAGGTGATCTGGGTCATAGATGATCTAGGTGTTGTAGATCAGCTATTGGGTTTGAAAAAAAAAAATAAAATAAATGAAATAAGATAACAAGATTCTGAGCCATGTGAAATAGAACATCAGCACGATTATTTAGTACTAATACAGTAAGAAACTGCAGATATGCAAACAGTTATCAGAACCTCTGTTGATAATGCATATGTTGAGCTTTTTGCAGATGGTACCAGGGTGAGGACTGATGACTCCACATCGGATATGCAGTGGTCACACAACAAGATGTCCTAGAAGCAGAAGCTCTGCCTCCGCATGTCACAGTACAATAAGCGGAATGGAAGGCCCTCACTGAGGCGTGTAGAGTGGCGAGAGGTAAGACCGGCAATCCTTTACAATGACTCCTGGTATGCATTTGGCATAGCTCATGATTACGGCCCAATATGGAAGGCCAGACAGTTTTTTTACCTTAGCAGGACAACCAATTGAGAATGGTGCAGCGGTACAGAGTCGCATGGAGGCCCTCCTTCTACCTGACAAAGTTGAGAGTTCGCACCGATTCCTACACTGGAGAGGCGAGAGACGACACCCTCGCTGACAGCATAGCAAAGGCAGCGGCCCTCAAGCCGTGGAAGAAAGAAGAAAAGATACTGACAGCACGAGTCAGTGGTAGAAACTTTGAACATTGACAAAAATTTGGACTTTGATATGCTAAAGACTTTTACAGTTACAAGCCAGCAAGGAAGAAAAGAATAAATGGACTAATATGGGAGCAGCAGAAACAGGACAGCGTGTGGTGAACGGTCAACAGCACTTGCCCACCACAGTTCCTGTATCCCATGATGGCCCAGCTGATGGATGGAAAGACCCACCTAGTAAAGCAGCACTGACGACGACGCTTGAAAGAGGTTGGGCGACTTCTGGGTTCTCTGTAGCTGCTGCATCATTTGTCCGGTTTAGCATGATCTATGCCATAGGTGAGTCAGGGCAGAAGTAAATTTGCCACATCACACTTGCCGGGACCACTCTACCCATTTCAGGGATTGCAAATTGACTACGTTCAGCTCCCACTTGTTGGGAAGTATGACTACGTGCTTATTGTTGTTGATGTCTTTGCAGGTTGGAGGCCGACCCTGTTACCAAGGTAAACAAGTAGGTAACCGCAAAGAAGCTCATGAACGAGGTAAACTGTGAATATGGGGTACCAGAGGTGATTCAGAGTCAGACAGAGGTATAAACTTCGCAGGTGAATGTAACATGTTATGTCTGCTCTGGGTGTATCCCAGGCCTTTTACATACTCTACCATCTTTAGAGTAGTGGAAAGGTGGAGAGACGTAGTGGCACGCTAAAAAGTAAGATACTTAAAAATGACGCCACTTTGGAAAGGCTGTCATCCAATAGCCTTATACAGTGTTAGATATGAACCCAGGGGGGATTATACATTATCTCCCTACGAGATTGTTTGGGCTAGCCCCAAGGCTAGGTTGTTACTATCCTCAGTAGTTACAATTACAATCTGATGTGTTGACTAAGTATGTGATTTCCGTTGTTAAAGAACTAACCAAAGCCTATGCACAGGTGTTCTCTTCCAGACTCAGAGGCAGACACTGGGACACATATCTTGCAGCCTGGGGATTGGGTGTGCGTCAAGAAGTTCCCCAGGAAGCACCCTCTTGAGCCCCGATTTGATGGCCCCTACCAGGTGCTTCTGACTACTGCCACAGCTGTGAAACTAGCCGAAAGACTTACATGGATCCACGCTTCATACTGTAAGAAAGCTTCGGATCCGGGAGACCAGTCTTAGTTGTGCCAAAGACATTACTCTGGTTAGGGCTAGTGAAAGAGGAGGGTGGCAACTGGAATCCTTAGTCGGAAGAATATGAGGGTATGGTTACCTTCTAGTATAACTCGTCCAATGCTCAAGTAGCCGCATATTCCTTCGACTATTGTACTGTGGTCCCGTGTCTAGGCGCAAGATCCCACCGCAGGCCAGATTTAGCTCAGTCCAGCTGGTTATATGACTTACATACCCGGGGAATACAATATGTTTGCGCCACTGATAACGTCTGGGGAGAAGACTGCCGTTATTGGGGATTAGTGGGATGTAACACAGGAATAGACTAGTCCTATAAACCGCGAAGTGCCTTAAATAAGAAAGATAGGAGCGGGAAATCCCTAATTAGTCGTATAACCCTCCTTGAGAGTAATAAGGACAGCAGGTATTGGAAGGCTGAACTTAGTATGTTGCTTGGTTTTAATGCGGTTTTTACATTAACCATGGGAGATCCAAGCCCGGGGGACGGGGAGACTTATAGTCTGGGGACATACCGGTACGGGAGGACAGATCCCTTAGGGAAGTTTAAAATAAGGGGTATGGTAGATGCAGCCGAATGGAAGCCTTCACTTAGTCCCGTGCCCATAATTAACCCCCTCCGCCGTAAGATAAAGACCTTGACGAACATGATGATCATAGCCGACCCTACCTTTTGAGGACACCTTGACAGTAGCGACTGGCTACTCTGACCAGAATCTCTGGTTGGAGTTGATGAGGTACAATGCTAACAGGAGCAACAAGTCTAACTGTTGCGTGTGCGGTAGTGCCCAACCACACTCGGGGATGGTCCCCCCCAAATCTCCCTGTAGATGCTGAAGAGTGGTTTATTAGTCTCTTCACGAACATTTCCGCTAATTACACTGTCCGTGAGAAATGGAAGAAGGAATACTCTATAACTACTTAAGTGTTTTGCACCGGAGAGAGTATTACTGACTACCCTGGAAACTACACCTGCCAGGCAATTAGGCAGGGTAGAGGGAGATTTTTGGGGAACTCACCAATATTTCCCTTGTTTAAAAAAGGATGAAGAGCCAGTTCCGATAAGGCCAACCACATACGCTACCAAAGAAAAGGAGAAATGTACTAGTACTGTGCCTGCCCCGATCTCCTAAGATGGATTGTCAGTGGAATTCCCATTTGCCAAGGGATAGTGCAGAAGACCTTAGGTTCCAGCGAGGGCACACCCTGTGGGGTGTTAACTTGTACAGATAGAGGGTATGGATGCCCGGAAATGAGCCCAGAGAATCCATGGCCTCCCTCTGAGGTGAGGTAGGGATCCCCCCCTCCTAGGAGTAGGGACTTACGGGCAGTGGGAAAACCCTGACGCAAGGGTGAGGCGACTTGGACGTGTTCACCATTAGGACTATCTCCAGGAGGGACATTGGTGTGGGTGAAGATTAGGGAGTCCCACACCGTGCGTGCCTGTGCACGCTACTAGTATTGTAACATTATGCTAGAGCGAGAAGAGAGACCCCTGGTGGTAGTTTTGATCTACACGTATACATTGACATCATAGGATAGCCAAGGGGGGTACCTGACAAGTTTTAAAAATTAGAGATCAAGTTAAAACTAGATTCGAGTCCATTTTCCTGATCATTATGGTAAATAAATGTTGACTGGATTAATTATGTTCATTATAATTAACAGCGGTTTATAAATTATACTAGAGACGCCTTATAGGGACTAGTCGACCAATAGGACCTACCTCGACTATGACTTTTTTTAAAATAGAATGACTTTAGCTAAAAAGGGGAGTGTCTGTAAGATGATAGGGGAGACTTGTTGTACCTACATCCCAGACGACACGTGACCCGCGGGTAAAGACGCACTTGCCATTAAGAAGCTGACCGCACTAGCTAAAAAGAGCTAACTTTTGGGACCAGCACTCGCCATGGATGAGCGGGTGGTAAAGGATCCTGGCACAGACGGGCGTCGCTGTTGTATGTGAACTGATTATCTTTTCTGTTCTAGGCTGCTGTGTTATCCCCTGTGTCAGAGAGACCTGTGAAACTGATGCTGGAAAAGCCGCTCCCACCATGAGTTTGCTGGATGCATCCCCAGAAGGAGTGGACAAGTCCTACACCCCCTTGAAGACTCTAAAACGAACCTTCAACGCGCTCCAGTTATAGGCTCATGTGCAGAGAACTGTGAAAATTAGATAGAGAATTAGAGGATAGACATTTTAAGGGGGGATTGTGATAGACATGATGATTGGTTGGTGTAAAATGTCTATCGATTTGCACTAGACGTATTATGTGTGTTTTGTGACTTCAGCCTAAGGTGGAACTCTGCTGCATAAGGAAAGAGTTAAATCACAGTGTTATGTTATTGCTTGAGTGTTTTCCCAGTCCTCCCCATCCCCCACACACAGAATCTTCTTGAACAAAGGGATATCTACTTTCACTTTCAGGTTCGAGCACATGTTTGTGAGACAAAGACTTGCTTATACATTGGACTTGAGAGAAGGTGGGCAGGAAGGAGGGGGGATTATATATGATCCGACAAATGAGAATCCTATATGTTACTGATGTAACCTGTTGCACGCCCATTGTGTGTCTGTACAATAAAAGGCCCTGTCTGGCTGTTTCTGGGCAGAGAGCCATTTTGAGCATGAGACTGATACCTCGTGTTTGACTTGGTCAGTGTGCGCATACTGCTTCTACACAATACTCAATTTGGAAGCGACAAAATACCCCAAAAGCCTGCTGGAGAAAATCATATTCCAGAGCAGGTTGACTCAGCCTTCCATGCTTCCGAGGTTGGTAAATCTGGTAATCAACAAATTACCTGAAAGCGCTAATCATAATAGCACCACCAGGGGGTGGGACACTTAACAGCTAACAGGTGTTACTACTGAGGCTGCTAATGGCACACTAAGGGTCACTATTAATACTTTGGTCACTATTACTACTAGGGCCATTAAGGGCGTCACCATTTCTACTGGGACCACTAAAGGGGCACAATTACTATTGGGGACACTTACAATTAGCACCACTACTAGTGGCACTATTACTACTGGGGCCACTGAGGTGGGCACAATTACTACTTAGGGCTATTACCATATTGGGGTTAAAAACACACCATGCCCCTAAATCATGCCCCTTTCACATATTCTGCTATTTTTTATGACAAAGATGCCAACCTTTGGGTATGGACATATGATACAAGCACATGGATATGTGATACCAGAGCAAGGCTATCTAATAACAGAGTATAGACATATGGTACCAGATATGAGAATATCTGATACCAGGGCATTGATATGTGAACCTGTGGTATAGACTTGAACCAGGGTATGGGCATGTGATCTGAAACCCTTGGAGTTCCGGTTCAGCACTGCAGACAGTAGAGACATAAGAGAGTATCCCTGTATCTTTGGTAGTAGCTTCCTGTACTTAAAGGCGTTATTCAGACAGTAAAAAAACTGAAAACAGCTCGGAGGCCTGCGCAAACACAAAGAAAGCCATACTGGTGCCATCCGATCCCCCTTCACTCCCGTTTCACTGGTGCCTTATGTCCGTGTCTCTTTTCTTCTGGCTGTGACAAGCCAGTTATGATGACACCAACCCTAGGGGCATGTGCCCACTGCAGCCAATCATCGACTCACTTTGGTTATTCGCTGCAGTGGTCACATGTCCTTTCATTGGGACCTCAGTGGTGCTGCAGCAGGAAGTGGAGAGCAAAGGAGAACCAGGCACCATCGAAAAGGGAGCGGCGGAGAATTGGATGGCTTAAGTATTGCTTCTTTCATATCTTTTTACAGCAAGCTCAGCAGCTTTTAAGAATTTGTTTTGTTCCCAGATAACCCCTTTAATTGCTTTTCACTGATGGGGTACAAACTTTTTTTCTGTGTGTAGGCAGTGTCCTAAGCATCTGACCTTCTGCAGTTCCATCACTCACCTCTGAGACGTGAGTGAGCGGTGGACTGTTCCCTCCTCCTATGTCATGGTTCTCCCGCGCTGTAAATCATTGTAGCCTACTTTCTTATGTCATCCATCATCACTCATTCTGCTCAGCCACAGAAGAGGAAAATCACTCCTATTATTTGTGAGTCCGGCTTTCAAGGACACTGACCTTCCTGTCCAACTCTTCATAAGCAATCACTGAAATATTAAACCCTAAATCAATCAACAATCAACAACTAGAGCCGATCAGAAAATAATCATATCAGCGCCGTCCTCTCAAGGTCTCTCTACTATCAGTGCTCCTATCTCATACTTGCCGACTCTCGTAGTAACATAGTATCTTAGGCTGAAAGAAGACACACGTCCATCTAGTTAAGCCTATTACCCCCCAATGTTGATCCAGAAGAAGGCAAAAACTCCAATGAGGTAGAAGCCAATTATCCCCATTTAAGGAAAAAAACTTCCTGACTCCAATCTGGCAATTGGAATAATCCCGAATCACTGACCCTTCTGAGTTATTAGTGACTATACCATGTAATATTGTATCGCCCAAGAAAGACGTCCAGGCCCCTCTTATAATCTTTTATCGAGTTCTCCATTCCCCACATCCTCAGGCAGAGAGTTCCATAGTCTCACTGCTGTTACAGTAAAGAACCCCCTTCTATGTTGGTGTACAAACCTTCTTTCCTCTAGACGTAGAGGGCGCCCCCTTGTTACAGTCCTGGGTATAAACTGATGGTGGTAGAGATCTCTGTATTGTCCCCTGATATATCTATACATAGTTATCAGGTCGCCCCGCAGCTGTCTTTTTTTTTTTTAAGTGAATAACCCCAATTTTGGTAACCTCTCTGGGTATTGTAGTCCGCCCATTCCATTTATTATTTTCGTTGCCGCCTTTGTATCCGCTCAAGCTCTGATATGTCCTTGTTAAATACCAGAGGTAATATGGCTGGTAAAAAATAAATATTGGCACAGACCTTTGGACAGAATTACTGGCTTGGCCGATGAGTAACTGGATGGGTGACAACCTTAATAGTACAGCACAGGTGAGGTCCTCCAGACTGAGAGACGCTCCTGGAACTGTTCTCCATTCTTATCCTGACCAGACCCCCCTCCCCTCTAATAAAACAGAATTCATTAATGATGTGTATGAACATGGCTTTTGTAAACCAGAAAACACTTTTAGTACAAAAACACAACTTCCACTCAGAATTTCCCTGGTGTCACTTCTCAAATGTTGATAGATATGTTCTATTATTCTTCAATCCTTATAAAACCTACTCATGAAGATTAAATGGATTACAGGAGCCTCCAGGGGGTGACACTTGTAGATCCGCTAAAATCGATGCAGATAAAAATGTGCAAAATTACTAGGACAGAAAGGATAAACAAAAAAAAAGGTTCATAAAAGGTCCGGACTTCTCCAGCTCATCAAAAATAGATCAGTGTGCAAACCGAAAGACTTCTCGGAGCAGTTCATTCTCAACTATATGAGGGAAGAATTGTAAAAGTAAATGAGGATATAGCAACCAGAACAGAATGTCCAAAGATGAATTGGTCCGGCCGGAGCCGCTTTAATATGCTGGCGGGCCTAGTACATAGGTTATTAAAAAGAGCCCCCCCCCTGTCACCAACAAACACACACAGATTTGCCCAGCCCGATCCATTTTTGTGGCTAAAAAAGAAAAATAAGTAATATTTGGACTCAATTAAAGGGTTGTTCTCATCTCGGCATTTCATAGCTAAGATGGGAAACAGCTGCTATAGTTACTGTCCACCTGGCCAGTAACTACGAAAACAGCCGAGCACTTTAGCACAGCACTGTTTCCGTAGTTCTCACTGAAGTTAATGGGAGCTACAGAAACAGCATAGCAGAGCACACTGCACTGTTTCAGTAACTCCCCGAGCTACAGCAACAGCAAAGTACACTGTGTTACACGGTTTTGTGGTGGCCCAGAGTTAGTGGAGCCCCTCCATAATGTTATATGTCTGTCTCGCGCCATTGTCTTGTCAGTGTCTTATGCAATTGAGCTATGTATATTGCACCTCTGCAGCCCTGAATAGGTTAAAGGGGTGGTCTCGCGAAACCAAGTGGGGGTATACACTTCCGTATGGCCATATTAATGCACTTTGTAATATACATCGTGCATTAAATATGAGCCATACAGAAGTTATTCACTTACCTGCTCCGTTGCTGGCGTCCTCGTCTCCATGGTGCCGTCTAATTTCGCTGTCTGCTTGCTTTTTTAGACGCGCTTGCGCAGTCCGGTCTTCTCCTTTCAGCACGAGCCGCTTCAGTGTGCTCCCCGCTACAGCTCTTCTGCGCATGCGCAGACGAGCTGTCACTGCTCGGGAGCGCGCTGGAGCGGCCATTCTGTACCTTCCTCTGTTAGAGGAAGGTGCAGAGCTGCCGAGCTGTCCGGAGAAGCCGCCCAGCTGTCCCGCCGTCCAGCTGTCCTGGTAAGTGATGGGCCTCGGGGGCTGCCGCTGGGCCGGGGGGGGGGGGGGGGCTGTCGCTGGGCCGGGGGAACTAGCGCTGGGCCGGGGGAACTAGCGCTGGGCCGGGGGGGGCTGTCGCTGGGCCGGGGGGGGGGGGCTGTCGCTAGGCCGGGGGAACTAGCGCTGGGCTGGGGGGGGGGGGGGGCTGTTGCTGGGCCGGGGGAACTAGCGCTGGGCCGGGGGGGGGGCTGTCGCTGCGCCGGGGGAACTAGCGCTGGGCCGGGGGGGCTGCCGCTGTGATGGGGGGGGGGGGCTGCGCCGGTTACCTTCTGCCTGGCGGTGGGTGACTGGTCGGCCGTGTTCACTCCAGGGGTCCGGTCGGCGGCTGCGGGGCGTCGTGTTGTCATGGAGACACAGCTGGCAGCGTCTCGGGAGCGCGCACGTCGGGCTGCAGCGAGCGAAGGGAAAAGAGCCGGCGGCCATCTTGGGGAAACTTTTATAAGTTGCTGAAACGCTGGAACGGTAAGTACAAACCAGCTAGAAATGTCATTTACAGGGGGGCTTAGTAATGTGTACTTAATGGGGGGGGGACTGGGCAAAAAAAAAAATTCACTGCTTCCTCGAGACATCTCCTTTAATGTCTGGGTTATGTCTGGAAATGTATTTTGTTGTGTGTCATGTGACCATGTTGTATATATGTGTTTGCAAGGTGTAGTGAGAGGGAGTCTTATAGTTTTCTGGCAAGAGATAACTAGTTCGTTGGAGTCAGTGAGTGAACCCCACAGACATTGATTGATCTGTGTGTAGGAGAAAATGGAGGACGCTGAGTGATTCCTTTCTGCTCCAGTCGGCCCAGGAAATGCCAGGACTACCTTTAAGTGCTGAGTGAGAGAAGAACCACTTCATGGCTAAAGCACAAGACAAGAAGCATTAAGTGTTGACCGGTATAGAGTTGGAGAGAGAAAGATTCACCGGGAGCTGGATCACACAGTTAACTAGGACTGTGGATTGTCCAGAATACCCTAAGTATTCTCCATGTCACGTCACCTTCTTTGGTTGTAACTGTGCCAAACCGTTGTTTTAAAGTGGACCTTGTTAACGTTCTAGTAAACGGACATTACCGACTGTTCCCGGTTTCTCCAGAACGTTTTCCCTGTGTATGGACTACTTCATTCTACAATCAAGATTCACCGCAGAAGACGGAATGGTGGCGTCACGAGTGACAAGAAGATTACAGGTGACCTCCAGTTACTTTTTCCTGTGACCTCACCCTGCAGTAACTTGGTCAGGCCCCAAGCTACCCTCAGGGGAGGAGATGGTAGAGCCACCATGACAAAAATCCTTATCTACCTCGCGATCTCCTCGACTGTGTGCCCGCTCCATGGATATAGCTGAAGTGTCCGGTCTCCCATCACAAACCACTTTATGCACACATCACATATATGAACATTAGATACCTCCCATCATGTAAACATAATAACTCCCAGCATGCAACTTACTACATTGTCAACCCGGTACATAACCACTTCATCACAATTCCCTCATCATAGCCCATTTGGGGAAATTTTCCCTCTGTCTGAACTCATCCGTAATAGTCATTGTCTGCGCACATTAACTGTCTTGTTGGACGGGTATCATATATCTCACAGCTTTCTTGCATCTCCTGGTTCTTGGATCATGACATCATTGTCTGCTGTGGGGACGGAGTCCCCAGCGGGAAGGAAGTCTGCCTGAAGATATGAATGACTCTGTTCCTCCGGCAAGCATTAGACCTGGAGCCTCACCCTTCGGCAGACTAACAGGCTCATGAGCACCAGGATGGAAGTCCCATCTCCTGTGTGCAGCGCTGAGCATGACCCAACCAGCACATTACCAGCCCAGAAATCTGACTGCTAGGAAAGTATTAGCCATGTCATCATTGGAAGGACCAATGTGTCACCAGTAATGACAACAGTAGGTAGAGGTACAATATAAGCGCGGGACAGCACAATTTCAGCAGACTGTGGTGCAGCATAGAGACCAGTTAAAGTGGCGAAGGCCAGTGCCAGGGACAAAAGTGGCATAGGATGTATACATAACCAAAAAAACGCTCCCTGGGGTAATTCAGAAGGGCCAAGAGAGTAGAAGAACCCAGTGTAGTGGCAGCTACATTGGTCAGGCTGAAATGAGTAGAGAGAGAAAACAAGTATTCCCGGCAAGACAAAGTGAGGGGAGAGATAAATGCCCCCAAGTAGAAGAAAGAAAGATACCACTTGTGAATACCGTTAGGGGCCGCAGCTCCCCTGCCAGCATTCACTCAGATACGCTGCTAGCTGTGTCGATCCCGGCGCACACTGTGACGTTAGTGTGCAGCCGGGATCCTCCTCCCCCAACATCTCCTCTGTACTGTTGTATTATGTTGCCACTGGAAGAACGGGGTGACGACATAATACACTTGTCACCCAACTGATTCACGCCTCCAGCTTCTGATTGGCTGAGGGTGATGGACTGCGACGAGGCTGAGAGCGGCAGGCCCGAGGCTGGGAGCGCTGGCACAGGCAGCGCAGGGCCTGGCCAGTGGCCCCAGCATAGAGGACAGAGGCGAGGCAGGGACCGCCGGGACAGAGAACAGCGTCGGCCCTGGGAGCTGCAGCAGCAGCGGCTGAGGTGCAGGAGTAGAGCGCACTACAACTGTGAAGAGAGGGGGGCCGCTATGGGGTGTCACTATTACTCTGGGGGCCGCTGTGGGGTGTCGCTACTACACTGGGGGCCACTGTGGGGTGTCGCTATTACACTGGGGGCTGCTGTGGGGTGTCGCTATTACACTGGGGTATGTTTACATGTGGTGAAAATGGGCAGGGCCGTTTCAAAATAGAGCGAGTGCAAATTTTGACTGCTTTTTGGATGCGGAAATGCTGCAGAATATTCCACAGTATTTTCCGCTGAGGACATTCTGCAGTATTTCCGCATCCAAAAAGCAGTCAAAATCTGCACTCGCTCTATTTTGAAGCGGCCCTGTCCTTTTTAGATCGACGGGGGTAAAATCATACGTCGTGATAAGCCCCGCCCCTGATGTGTTGGCACTTTGCAGAAAATAAGTGGGTTTTGGGTTGCACTTTGGGCACTCTAAAAGGTCCACCATCACTGGGCTAGCGACAGAAAGAGAGTCAGTTGATGGGAGCTTTGAAAACTGTAGGACTGAAGATCTGGGGAAGTTCTGGTCAAGTTCTGGTCGTTGACTCCTGTATTGCTGAGAGGGCAGACCACCAGAGAGACTGTGAGTGCTAATCTCCATTTACTGTTGAGTGTGGCCCCAGAGCTAAGCCAACTCCGACGTTCTGGAGTGGGTGTTTCTGAGTCTGAAGAGCGGTAAAAGACTGTATCCTTTCAACTAATAGGTCCAAGTAAGAGAGGGTCACGATAGTACAGTAGATGTTAAAGTATTGTGCTGTGCAATGGACTGAACCTTGAGAAAGCTTTAGGGGGAATCTTTGTTATAAACCAAAGTACAGAGCTGTAAAATGGTCGAGGGGCCCAGGTTGGAGGTCCCCTCTACCATCCAGAAGAGCTTGCTGGAATGAGCACATGCTCAGGGACATCTTTGGGAGCAAGATGCCAAGATGCCTGGTCCACGAAGGACGACAGAGATGTCAGTAAAGCCTCATGAACAGGTTTTGGCCACAGCAGCTCGGTACTGGGCCTGGACCACAAACTCTGGGGAATTGTTGTGAGCGGACCTGAACCAGACATTGCTGCTTGAAAGTTTTTAATAAATAACATGGAACCAGAGGAGCAAGAGAATCCGGCCACGGAGGAGACAACTTTCCTCCTGTTTATAGGGAAGACAGAAATAACAGTCTGAATGAAATGTCCTTCATTCCTTTTTACCGGGGTGCACAATTAACCGGGGACCGGGTTTTTATCAGTCTCTGAAATGCCTACCAGCCACCGGTTTGTCCTTGCAAAGGGGTAACTCCGAGAAGGCAGGATGGCCTGAAGAAGCGGCTAGCTCCAGTTAGTGCATAGCAGTACTCTCAATTCTATGTTATGCCCGAAAGACACTGGGACTTGCAGTATCATCTATGATGCTCACAGGGAATTAAAACTTGCAGTCAATAGTGACAGAGGTACCCCATGCACGTCTGCTCAGCTCTCTTGTAAGCCCACTCTGCCCACCTTTTGGTTTCCAGTCAGTGAAAGCACACTAGAACCAGCCACCCCTCATGCCCTCTCCTTCTTAAAGAGGCACATTACAAACAGTATAGCAGTTAAACCAATGTACCCCTCTTATAGAGCCTCTAAATGCATCAGTAAAGCTGTATTCTGCCAGCTCCCCCTAGTGGTGGCTGCAGACAGTCAGGAGTTTATCAATGGCTATCATCTCTATGGCTAGACAGAGTAAGGCAGGGGATTTGGATTGGAAGCTCTGAATATTGACCTTGCATTCCGGTTACGGTCTTTGCATAGGTTATACCTTTCCTTTGGTCCAGAATCTAATTATCCGGCACTTGTTCCCCATTAGAACTGAAGTCCAGAACTTTGTGGGAAGCGCTCTGAGGACGCCCGTCAAGCAGCGTGTTCTACTTTGGAATTATTTGTAGTCTGCACAATAATTTTTGCAGCGCTCCGGGCCGTACACATTGACAAATAAATAATTTGGTTGTTTAATTTACATAAATGAAAAAGAAAATCTCTGCTTACAGCCCTGCAATGACAAATAAATTGATGAAGAATTGTGGTCCTCCCGGGATTCGTCTGTCCCCGCGCGTCTCACTGATAGAGCTGACAGCTAAGTGCTTTCTTTTCATACCTCTCAATAAAACAACAAAAAAATTCTGCATTTCAAAGCAATAAAAAATGTTCTACATGGAGACTAAAGTGACAGATCTGAATAGTACAAAGGGAAGAACGTCTGCAGGTTGTCAGGGGGCCGCCAGCACCGCACCACCGCTGCCCCGAGCCTCATACTCCTACTGGGGGCAGCGCTGATGGCGCACGCAGCAAGCGGGGCAACGAGAAGCTCATCGCACTGCGGGATGGATGATATTATCACATCCAAGGTCGGGTTATAGGACGATGCCAGGAGGACCTCTGGGACTGTCAGGAGCAGCAGAGCCCCTGGTTCACAATCCTGCTCTCACCAGGTTTTTTAGACACAGATGTGAGCCTTATCTGTAGCAGCTGCTATGAATGCGCTGCCTGACAACCATGGCCTTTCATATAGAGTTGTCAGGCAGCATGTTCCTAGTAACCAGTACTCTATAAGGGAGCACCAATACTTCCCTTTAACAGGATCCGGTTTTTGCCCCATAACAGTGCAGCCATCGTACCAAGTGCCCCATAGCAGTGCAGCCGCAGTACCAAGTGTCCCATTATAATGCAGTCGCAGTACCAACTGCCCCTCAATAGTTTTAACTGCAGCAGCAATTGCCCGATAACAGTGCTGCCATAGTATCAAGTGCGGCATACCAGTGTAGCCACAGTACCTAGTACCCCATAACAGTATAGCCACAGTACCAAGTGCCCCATAGCAGTGTAGCCGCAGTACCAAGTGCCCCATAGCAGTGTAGCCTCAGTACCAAGTGCCCCATAGCAGTGTAGCCGCAGTACCAAGTGCCCCATAGCAGTGTAGCCGCAGTACCAAGTGCCCCATAGCAGTGTAGCCGCAGTACCAAGTGCCCCATAGCAGTGCAGCCGCAGTACCAAGTGTCCCATTACAATGCAGTCGCAGTACCAACTGCCCCTCAACAGTGTTAACTGCAGAACCAACTGCCCGATAACAGTGCCGCCATAGTATGAAGTGCGGTATACCAGTCTAGCCACAGTACCCAGTGACCCATAACAGTGCTATCCACAGTACCAAGTGCCCCATAACAATGCAGTCGCAGTACCAAGTGTTCCATAACAGTGCAGTCGCAGTACCGAGTGCCCGATAACAGTGCAGTCGCAGTACCGAGTGACCGATAACAGTGCAGTCGCAGTACCAAGTGCCCCATAACAGTGCAGCGACAGTGTCAAGTGTGCCATAACTGTTTGGCCGCTGCACCATAGCAGTGCAGCCCCAGTACTCAGTGCCCTATACCAATGTTAATGTAAGTACTAATTGCCCCATAATAGTGGTAAATTAACAGTGCCGCCATAGTATGAAGTGCGGTATACCAGTCTAGCCACAGTACCCAGTGACCCATAACAGTGCTATCCACAGTACCAAGTGCCCCATAACAATGCAGTCACAGTACCAAGTGTTCCATAACAGCGCAGCCGCAGTACCAAGTGCTCCATAGCAGTGCAGCTGCAGTACTAAGTGTCCCATTACAATGCAGTCACAGTACCAACTGCCCCTCAACAGTGTTAACTGCAGCACCAACTGCCCGATAACAGTGCCGCCATAGTACCAAGTGTCCCATAACAGTGCAGCCACAGTACCAAGTGCCCCAAAGCAGTGCAGCTGCAGTACCAAGTGTCCCATTATAATGCAGTCGCAGTACCAACTGCCCCTCAATAGTTTTAACTGCAGCAGCAACTGCCCGATAACAGTGCTGCCATAGTATCAAGTGCAGCATACCAGTGTAGCCACAGTACCTAGTACCCCATAACAGTGCTATCCACAGTACCAAGTGCCCAATAACAGTGCAGTCGCAGTACCAAGGGCCCAATAACAGTGCAGTCGCAGTACCAAGTGTCCCATAACAGTGCAGCCACAGTACCAAGTGCCCCATAACAGTATAGCCACAGTACCAAGTGCCCCATAGCAGTGCAGCTGCAGTGCCAAGTGCCCCATAGCAGTGCAGCTGCAGTACCAAGTGCCCCATAGCAGTGCAGCCGCAGTACCAAGTGCCCCATAGCAGTGCAGCCGCAGTACCAAGTGCCCCATAGCAGTGCAGCCGCAGTACCAAGTGCCCCATAGCAGTGCAGCCGCAGTACCAAGTGCCCCATAGCAGTGCAGCCGCAGTACCAAGTGCCCCATAGCAGTGCAGCCGCAGTACCAAGTGCCCCATAGCAGTGCAGCCGCAGTACCAAGTGCCCCATAGCAGTGCAGCCGCAGTACCAAGTGCCCCATAGCAGTGTAGCTGCAGTACCAAGTGTCCCATTACAATGCAGTCGCAGTACCAACTGCCCCTCAACAGTTTTAACTGCAGTACCAACTGCACGATAACAGTGCCGCCATAGTATCAAGTGTCCCATAACAGTTCAGCCACAGTACCAAGTGCCCCATAGCAGTGCAGCTGCAGTACCAAGTGCCCCATAGCAGTGCAGCTGCAGTACCAAGTGTCCCATAACAGTTCAGCCACAGTACCAAGTGCCCCATAGCAGTGCAGCTGCAGTACCAAGTGTCCCATTATAATGCAGTCGCAGTACCAACTGCCCCTCAATAGTTTTAACTACAGCAGCAACTGCCCGATAACAGTGCTGCCATAGTATCAAGTGCGGCATACCAGTCTAGCCACAGTACCCAGTGACCCATAACAGTGCTATCCACAGTACCAAGTGCCCAATAACAGTGCAGTCGCAGTACCAAGTGCCCCATAACAATGCAGTCGCAGTACCAAGTGCCCCATAAAGTGCAACCACCGTACCAAGTGTCCCATAACAGTGCAGTCACAGTACCAAGTGCCCCATAACAGTGCAGTCACAGTACCAAGTGCCCCATAACAGTACAATCGCCGTACCAAGTGTTCCATAACAGTGCAGCCGCAGTACCAAGTGCCCCATAACAGTGCAGCGACAGTGTCAGGTGTGCCATAACTGTTTGGCCGGTGCACCATAGCAGTGCAGCCCCAGTACTCAGTGCCCTATACCAATGTTAATGTAAGTACTAATTGCCCCATAATAGTGGTAAATTAAATACTAAGTGCCCCATAACAATGTAGCCACAATGCCAGTGCCCCATATCAGAGTTAACCACTTCCCCCTTAGTGGTGTATCCATTTTTAATCCTGAAAACCCTTTGTGTCCACACCCATATCTGCATGAACATAGGGGTCTTTGCCGGCGGCATGTTTCCTCTGTCCAGGGGTCTGTAGTCTCTTCTTATTTTAGGAGACTCCTGGACAATCTGTGACAGTCGGGAACTATGGGTAAGCTGCTATCATGTATCATCCGTGTGGATACATAGTTATGGGGGGCGAACTGACACGCAGGACTGCAGATGCTGGGGATAAATGCAGAATATAATCATGTAGATGTATCCGAGCACATTACAGCTCCAGTGCAGACCTCCGAGCGCCTCCTCATCCCGGAGTACTACGAGGCCTGGAATGGGAGCTCACCTGAGAAATCAGGAACTGCGCAGCCATATGGCATTCATTACAAGAAACCACTCCCAGATCTGATGCTTCTGAGCTGAAAGCCATGAGATGAAGTTAATTATGGCAACTAGGTCTCCTGCTAATTATCTATTTACCAGGAAGCAGAATTCAATTGATTAGCAATGAACGTCCCGGACACCCTCCAAAAACTAAAAAATGTTCTCCAGTAAAGTGCCTTTTTGTTTTGGCTTTTCTTACAGTAGCTGTCTTCTGGAAAGGTAGGTGACAACCAGCACGGACACCAATACAGCTCCGTAAACTGGCTGTCACCCAATTTTCATAGAATTCAGAGTGGCGATTCTGGTTAGTTCTTCAGTGGTGCACTCTCTAATTCAGAAATCCAGAACCGCTGTAGTAACGGACAGATTGGCTATAATTTCCCCATTTGGCTTCAGCTCTGGACTGCATTCCCACAAACGTATATCGGCTCGGTTTTCACGCCGAGCCGATATACGTCCTCCTCATCTGCAGGGGGGGGGAGGATGGAAGAGCCAGAAACAGGAACTGAGCTCCCGCCCCCTTTCCGCCCCTCTGCACTATTTGCAATAGGGAGATGCGGAACTGGGCGGGGCTAATTCTTGGGACTTAGCCCCGCCCCAACTCACCTCCTTTCATTGAAAATACTGCAGAGGGGCGGAGAGGGGGCGGAGAGGGGGCGGGAACTACGTTCGTGGGAATGCAGCCTTAAATTTTTTGGAATTGTTAGTGACAACTAATGAGGCTGGGGAACTTGTGGGTATGATGAAGACTAGCGGTCTACATGAATGTAATAAGTGCTTTGATCTCCATGTATTCAATATCAACTCTTATGTACAGTTTATGAAAATAAATGACCCCCACATAAAATACTTTAATATTTACACTTTTGTAGTAGAGAGCCTCAAGTTTTTATTCTACTAGCAGAAGAATTGCTGCGCTATATGTATATCAATATACCTGCTATATAACTGCACCTATATACAAGAATATAATTACCATTTTAAAAAATAGTCCCGTATGTACAAGAATATAACTACTATAATACTGCCTCCTATGTACAAGAATATAACTACTATAATAATAATGCCTCCTATGTACAAGAATATAACTACTATAATACTGCCCCCTATGTACAAGAGTATAACTACTATAATACTGCCTTCTATGTACAAGAATATAACTACTATAATACTGCCTCCTATGTACAAGAATATAACTACTATAATACTGCCTCCTATGTACAAGAATATAACTACTATAGTACTGCCTCCTATGTACAAGAATATAACTACTATAATACTGCCCCCTATGTACAAGAATATAACTACTATAATACTGCCCCCTATGTACAAGAATATAACTACTATAATACTACCCCCTATGTACAAGAATATAACTACTATAATACTGCCCCCTATGTACAAGAATATATCTACTATAATACTGCCCCTATGTACAAGAATATAACTACTATAATACTGCCCCCTATGTACAAGAATATAACTACTATAATACTGCCTCCTATGTACAAGAATATAACTACTATAATACTGCCTCCTATGTACAAGAATATAACTACTATAGTACTGCCTCCTATGTACAAGAATATAACTACTATAATACTGCCCCCTATGTACAAGAATATAACTACTATAATACTGCCCCTATGTACAAGAATATAACTACTATAATACTGGCCCCTATGTACAAGAATATAACTACTATAATACTGCCTCCTATGTACAATAATATAACTACTATAATACTGCCCCCCTATGTACAGGAATATAACTACTATAGTACTGCCCCCTATGTACAAGAATATAACTACTATAATAATAATGCCTCCTATGTACAAGAATATAACTACTATAATACTGCCCCCTATGTACAAGAGTATAACTACTATAATATTGCCCCAATGTACAAGAATATAACTACTATAATACTGCCTCCTATGTACAAGAATATAACTACTATAATGCTGCCTCCTATGTACAAGAATATAACTACTATAATAATAATGCCTCCTATGTACAAGAATATAACTACTATAATACTGCCCCCTATGTACAAGAATATAATTACCATTTTAAAAAATAGTCCCGTATGTACAAGAATATAAGTACTATAATACTGCCTCCTATGTACAAGAATATAACTACTATAATAATAATGCCTCCTATGTACAAGAATATAACTACTATAATACTGCCCCCTATGTACAAGAATATAACTACTATAATACTGCTCCTATGTACAAGAATATAACTACTATAATAATAATGCCTCCTATGTACAAGAATATAACTACTGTAATACTGCTCACTATGTACAAGAATATAACTACTATAATACTGCTCCCTATATACAAGAATATAACTACTATAAAACTGCCCCCTATGTACAAGAATATAACTACTATAATACTGCCCCCTATGTGCAAGAATATAACTATTATAATACTGCCCCCTATGTACAAGAATATAACTACTATAATACTGCTCCCTATGTACAATAATATAACTACTATAATACTGCCCCTATGTACAAGAATATAACTACTATAATACTGCCTCCTATGTACAAGAATATAACTACTATAATACTGCCCCCTATGTACAAGAATATAACTACTATAATACTGCCCCCTATGTACAAGTATATAACTACTATAATACTGCTCCCTATATACAAGAATATAACTAGTATAAAACTGCCCCCTATGTACAAGAATATAACTACTATAATACTGCCTCCTATGTACAAGAATATAACTACTATAATACAGCCCCCTATGTACAAGAATATAACTACTATAATACTGCTCCTATGTACAAAAATATAACTACTATAATACTGTCCCCTATGTACAAGAATATAACTACTATAATATTGCCTCCTATGTACAAGAATATAACTACTATAATACTGCTCCTATGTACAAGAATATAACTACTATAATACTGCCCCCTATGTACAAGAATATAACTAATATAATACTACCTCCTATGTACAAGAATATAACTACTATAATACTGCTCCCTATGTACAATAATATAACTACTATAATACTGCCCCTATGTACAAGAATATAACTACTATAATACCACCTCCTATGTACAAGAATATAACTACTATAATACTGCCTCCTATGTACAAGAATATAACTACTATAATACTGCCCCCTATGTACAAGAATATAACTACTATAATACTACCTCCTATGTACAAGAATATAACTACTATAATACTGCTCCCTATATACAAGAATATAACTACTATAATACTGCCTCCTATGTACAAGAATATAGCTACTATAAAACTGCCCTCTATATACAAGAATATAATTACTATAATACTGCTCCCTATATACAAGAATATAACTACTATAATACTGCCTCCTATGTACAAGAATATAACTACTATAATACTGCCCCCTATGTACAAGAATATAACTCCTATAATACTGCCCCCTATGTACAAGAATATAACTACTATAATACTGCTCCTATGTACAAGAATATAGCTACTATAATACTGCTCACTATGTACAAGAATATAACTACTATAATACTGCCCCCTATGTACAAGAATATAACTACTATAATACTGCCCCCTATGTACAAGAATATAACTACTATAATACTGCCTCCTATGTACAAGTATATAACTACTATAATACTGCCTTCTATGTACAAGTATATAACTACTATAAAACTGCCCTCTATATACAAGAATATAACTACTATAATACTGCCCCCTATGTACAAGAATATAACTACTATAATACTGCCCCTATGTACAAGAATATAACTACTATAATACTGCTCATATGTACAAGAATATAACTTCTATAATACTGCCCCCTATGTACAAGAATATAACTACTATAATACTGCCCCCTATGTACAAGAATATAACTACTATAATACTACCTCCTATGTACAAGAATATAAATACTATAATACTGCCCCCTATGTACAAGAATATAACTACTATAATACTACCTCCTATGTACAAGAATATAACTACTATAGTACTGCCCTCTATATACAAGAATATAACTACTATAATACTGCCCCCTATGTACAAGAATATAACTACTATAATACTGCCCTCTATGTACAAGAATATAACTACTATAATACTGCCTCCTATAAACAAAAGTATATAACTACTATAATACTACCTCCTATGTACAAGAATATAACTACTATAATACTGCCTCCTATGTACAAGAATATAACTACTATAATACTGCCTCCTATGTACAAGAATATAACTACTATAATACTGCCTCATATGTACAAGAATATAACTACTATAATACTGCCTCCTATGTACAAGAATATAACTACTATAATACTGCCTCCTATGTACAAGAATATAACTACTATAATACTGCCCCCTATGTACAAGAATATAACTACTATAATACTGCTCCCTACGTACAAGAATATAACTACTATAATACTGCCTCCTATGTACAAGAATATAACTACTATAATATTGCCTCCTATGTACAAGAATATAACTACTATAATACTACTTCCTATGTACAAGAATATAACTACTATAATACTGCCCCCTATGTACAAGAATATAACTACTATAATACTGCCTCCTATGTACAAGAATATAACTACTATAATATTGCCTCCTATGTACAAGAATATAACTACTATAATACTGCTCCCTATGTACAAGAATATAACTACTATAATACTGCCCCCTATGTACAAGAATATAACTACTATAATACCGCCCCCTATGTACAAGAATATAACTACTATAATACTGCCTCCTATGTACAAGAATATAACTACTATAATACTGCCCCCTATGTACAAGAATATAACTACTATAATACTGCCCCCTATGTACAAGAATATAACTACTATAATACTGCCCCCTATATACAATAATATACCTACTATAATACTGCCCCCTATGTACAAGAATATAACTACTATAATACTGCCCCCTATGTACAAGAATATAACTACTATAATACCGCCCCCTATGTACAAGAATATAACTACTATAATATTGCCTCCTATGTACAAGAATATAACTACTATAATACTGCCCCCTATGTACAAGAATATAACTACTATAATACTGCTCCCTATGTACAAGAATATAACTACTATAATACTGCCTCCTATGTACAAGAATATAACTACTATAATATTGCCTCCTATGTACAAGAATATAACTACTATAATACTGCACCCTATGTACAAGAATATAACTACTATAATACTGCCCCCTATGTACAAGAATATAACTACTATAATACCGCCCCCTATGTACAAGAATATAACTACTATAATACCGCCCCCTATGTACAAGAATATAACTACTATAATACCGCCCCCTATGTACAAGAATATAACTACTATAATACTGCCCCTATGTACAAGAATATAACTACTATAGTACTGCCTCCTATGTACAAGAATATAACTACTATAATACTGCTCCCTATGTACAAGGATATAACTACTATAATACTGCCTCCTATGTACAAGAATATAACTATTATAATACTGCCTTCTATGTAGAAGAATATAACTACTATAATACTGCCCCCTATGTACAAGAATATAACTACTATAATACTGCCTCCTATGTACAAGAATATAACTACTATAATACTGCCCCCTATGTACAAGAATATAACTACTATAATACTGCCCCCTATGTACAAGAATATAACTACTATAATACTGCCCCCTATGTACAAGAATATAACTACTATAATACTGCCTCCTATGTATAAGTATATAACTACTATAATACTGCCCCCTATGTACAAGAATATAACTACTATAATACTGCCTCCTATGTATAAGTATATAACTACTATAATACTGCCTCCTATCCACAAAATTATAACTACTTTTAGGTTTGTGTAGCGTAGAGTGTTACGGCAGCAGTCCTAAGCTCTCTCTCATGACGTGAAGGCTGTGAGTTCAATCCTTGCATGATTCATGTAGCCGACTCAGGTGTGACTCAGCCTTCCAACCTTCCGCGGTTGGTAAAATGAGTACCCAGTTTGGTGGGGGGTAATAAATAAAAATTACTCAAAAACGTGGCGGAATAAGTTGTCTCTATACAAATACAAGATGTATTGTATGTTTTATTCTTCTCTAATACTGCCCCCTGTGGACAGGACTGTCCTCCTGTGACTTCTGTATGTGTTCCGGCTTAGTATTTAGATTACAGAGGGCCTTGCAGAGGTTATCCGTAATCTGGACTCATCATATCAGGCAGCATACTATTATTCCTGTCTTCTATATTCCATTAGTAATTATTAATAACATGCCGAGTGATTCCAATCACATTTGATGAGATCCGCGTCTTGTTGCCCCACTCAGGTGCAACCTTCTATTCCATTTTCCTGTCGAGGTCTCTGGAACGTAGGCAGTGCTGGAAGCCACATATGATGAGGTGCGTGTGCCCAGCATTAAAATGGGACACTTATGTTCAATGACTTGTTTGTTTGGATTTATCTGCTACGTATGGCGCCTGAGCAGCGGTCTCCGAGGAGAGATCCGTGCTGATTGGTAGTTGCGACAACCAGAAAATTCTATGTATTGCCAAGTTAGGACTTGTTCATACTTTCTTTCATTCATTTTTAGATTTCCGTTTCCCTTTTCAGTTTTTGAAGCAGAGAAGCGGAAGTAACTCCGCAAGAAACCGGTCCGTCTTTTTCCCCCAAGATGTCAATGGGTTAAAAAAAAAAACCAAAAACCCGAAGGCTGTCAGTCCGCTTCAGTTCTGGTTTGCTTTAGTTCTTTTTCACGGAACCAATAGCGCAGCAGACTGTCAGGCTGGGGTCACCGGGACCGAAATCCCGTGCAAAACTCACAGAATGACCACACGGAAATACCGCGAGATTTCCGCGGGAGAAATACAGCTTCAAAACCCGCGGCCCTTTGCCCCTAATTTTGGAGCGGCTTCGCCACCTGCATTCCGCTGTGGCCATCTCTCCCCATAGAGAGGAGAGTTTCCAACGGTGAAAGAATTTGAATTCCGTGCGGCATTGCAACTTCAGCGCGGCTCGCCTGCATCGGATTAACCGCAGCATGTGAACAAAATTTTTGCAAATCTCGTCCACTTTGCTGCTTTCTCCCGGGATAATAAGCAGTGGGCAGAATTTCCGTGCAGACAGTCTGCACGGAAATTCCGCGGCAATTACGCCAAGTGGGATCCGAGCCTTAGGGTTCGTTCACAGCAGCGTTGGACGTTCCGCTCAAAAGTATTTCATCCTGTAAATCCGAACAAATGCCGGACTACTTGCTGGAAATCAAACGGATCCGCATTATAGTCAATGGGCAGCGCCTTTCTCTTCCAACATAGGTCAGAGCCGTTCAGCCATGGGCACCGATTTACTTCTTTCTGAATGGAGCAGGACAATGTGATTCCCCACCGCTGATGTGAACGAGCCCTTATGTCGTCCAGTAAAAAAACTGACACAAAACGCAACTGAAGCAAATGGAAAGCGTTCCGTTTTTTTGAAAACCCAATGAAATCAATGGGGAAAAACAGAGCAGTTTATCTCAGTGTTTCTCCGCTTCAAAAACGGAAGAGAGAAATGAAAATCTAAAACTGAGTGAAAACAAGCCTAGGATGGTTTCACACGGGCAAGAAAATCGCGCAATTCTTGCCTAATGGGAGAGTCAGTAAAAAGCAGATTATGAACCCAATGATTTACAATGCTTTCCTTCCCTTTAGCGAAGTGATTTTGTGAGAGCCAATAATCACAGCATGCTCTGTCTTACTAAGCGCTGGGGAATAAGATGGCGCTATACAAATAACGATTATTATTACTTATTATTTCTGTGTTTGGCCCTTTTTTTATCACCCATGTTTCTCTATGGAGCCTTTGTTTTATTGCATTGTGACTAGAGATGAGCGAGTATACTCGCTAAGGCACATTACTCGAGCGAGTAGTCCATTAGCCGAGTATCTCCCCGCTCGTCTCTAAAGATTCGGGGGCCGGCAGGCGGCGGGGAGCGGCGGGGGAGAGCGCGGAGGAAGGAGGGGAGATCTCTCTCTCCCCCCCCGGTCCCCCCTGCTCACCGCCGCAACTCACCTGTCATCGGCGCCGGTCCCCGAATCTTTAGAGACAAGCGGGGAGATACTCGGCTAATGCACTACTCACTCGAGTAATGTGCCTTAGCGGGTATACTCGCTCATCTCTAATTGTGACGCAACAAACTTGCGTTACGATTTTAACATTAGAGAGTCCTATTGACTTCGGCGATAATAAATTGTGCATTTTTATCGCGTGATGTTATCAGGGGCAGCAGCAATGCCATGCAAGATTATTCTAAAAAATCGCGGGAAGAAAAACACGATTTTGCCACTATTCTCTTGCTGGAAAATGGCGATTGCCTGTGTGAAGATAGTCTTAAAGAGAACCTGTCATTAAGTTTTTACAATGTAATCAACGATAAACCTTCAACAGCCCTGCTAATGAGATTCCCTTATCTCTGATTGGTTTTGTACTTTCGCGTCCCGATCCCTTTACAATCTGCTTCTGGAGTTTCCTGCAATGTATTCTAATGAGCTGAAAAGAGTCAGATTTTTTTTTCCCCCTCAGCGCTGCGCCGCCCCTGTTCTTGATTAGCATGCATACAGGCGCTGTAGCACACCTTGCTGCACCTGAGCATCTAAGCTCTCTCTTCCTGCTGAGACGCCAGCAGCATGTTGCGCATGTGCCTTGAGGATCGTTACTCCTACTGCGTCCGAGGCCAGATAACTGTGGGAGTAACGATCCTCATGGAGCATGTGCAATACGCTGCTTAAGTTACAGTTAGTAAGGGAGAGCCGAGGCGCGGGCAGGGTTTGCTACGGCGCCTGCGCAGGATTACAACAAACAAGGACGAGTCAGGAAAAAAATGGGACTCCCTTCAACTCATTTTAATACAGTGTGGAAAAACTTCAAAAGCGGATTGTAAAGGTAGCGGAGCACGTGTTACAAAACTAATTAGTGATAAGGAAATCTAATTAGCAGCGCTGTGAAAGGTTTATCGCTGATTACATTGTAAAAACTTGAGGACAGGTTGTCTTTACTATCCAGAGAAATAGGCTTCAAACCCACCACAAGTGTCATAAACAAAGTATCTCGCACACGGGACGCGCCGCACTGTTGGGTTCTCTCTTGTGTCTATCGTTTATGTTGCCATTTACTGAGACTTGCATTCCAAAGTTGACATTTTAGAATCCCCGGATGTCAACATCGTCCTCTGCAGGTGCCGAAGAGTAAGACAGGCCAAATACAAAAAGCATAATGGTGGCTCCAACACACCAGGAACCTGCACAGAAGTCATAGGGCACCGCCCCACGGAGCTCTTATAAATGCCTTCATTAGGCCGTATTCATCCGTATTTCCAATTACCCGCATCGGGCAGCACACTGATGCATTATGGTCAATGGAGCACTTCACACATGAGATTTTTTACACGGGCTGTAAAAAATGCAGCATGCACTATTCTGGTCTGAAGTCTTAGATGGCAGCTGCTCATTCAAGTCTTTGTGAAAAAAAGGGCACCCGGAGCTTGTGTGCTTCATTATCACTGATCATTGCTAAGCGAATCTAGAAATAACATCGGGCCTCCATTAGTTTTTTTGCGCAATCGAAAAAAAACAATGACAAAGAATTGATACATGTACATAAAAAACGGACACCCACGAGTGGGAAGTCTAGACCTGCCGTTATCTCATATAAACCTGCCCGATACTGTACAGTGTGATGTAGGCGCATCTTCATATGAGCGGTATAATGTGTAGGCGCCATGCTGTGATATATAGATACTGCAGGGATTTGTTATTGAAAATGCGCTAGTTTTCTTGTGCAGATTGGGGTCGAAAACTGTCTTCCTTGCTCTGTACCACATCTATGATGTGTTTTAGAAAGTTTTTTTGCCAGGTCCAAAATGTGTGTGGCTTTGAAGAAAGGGAGGGGGTGGGGTGTAACTGTGACTTTTATTGCTAAAATGCCCAAATTTATGCACGAAAACTTAGAGTCCTTCTACATAGACTGATTTGCTCTGGTAGACCAGTGCTGATCATCGAGATCAGGGATTGTCTACCTAACCTTTACATAGGCCAATTGAGACTCAATGTGGGACAAAATCATAAGTCACTTCTTCTATCCCCATTGTTCCAGCGCTGCCGCTTTGGTGCTGCCCACTGGTTTCTCTTTACTTCCCCACAGCGATGATGTCAAGCCCATCCATGAGACTACTATAGCCAATAGGTGGCCTCAGTGGTCCCATGCCGTACATACCATCCATTGGCAGGCTTCAGTGATCACATGGTTGTGTAAAGGGGTGCCATGATGATGATTGTTGCTGTTCCTTTTATTCCAATTGTCCTATTTCTATATATATAGATTAAGTCCATGGCCCAAGTGCTGGTAAGGACAGCCCACGCATGGAGCAATCGCCACTTCTCCCTGTCACCCTGGTAACTGGGGTAGATATAGACATGTTGGATGGAACCCGCATGGAGTGAGAAGTGAGCAGGAAACAAAACTAAAAGAAGCTGAGAGTAAGTGTGTGCGCCTCTGGGCTCAGGCACACGGGCGCCGATGTGCCCATGTTACTGCATGAAGAAGACGGCCGCACTGCAGATGCGGACGACTCTCCACACCGCCTGAAGAAAGAACACATGACCGGCAATAGAGCCGGTCATGTGTTCTTTCTTTCGGCGGTGCAGAGAGTTGTCCACACCTGCAGTGCGGCCGTCTTATCGTGCAGTAACATGGGCACATCGGCGCCCATATGACTGAGCCCTTAGCGTGAATCATTAGGCCCATGGCCATGAGAGAGAGAAGTGGAGGTGACTATGAGAAAGGTGCACCCACTGTTTCCCCAGCACTCAGGTACAAGGTGAACTTCCTTTGCTTTCATTGAATAAATCGTTCCAAATTCAATTCCAGCATTGATATTCTATTGATTCCCGCATGAGTGAGGCTGACTCTGAGAGCCGGAGCGTGAACAAGTGGATGACCGTTCCGTGAATGAGTTACGGGTGCTGAGAAGCCAGAGCTGGGCAGAGGATGTAGAGATTAGGTTTCCTTTGGAGCACCCTGTGGATAAGGCTTCATATAGGCCCCTAATGACTAGACTCTGCATGCCTATCCCAAAGCTTGTGAGCCAGACCCTGTCCCACATCAGCTCCCACAGTTGTATGGCACATCACATCATTGAAATCTATACTTCAGGAAGCAGGACTCACATGCTTTCTCTATGAGTGAGCGAGGGAAGCAGGACTCACAGGCTTTCTATATTAGTGAGGGGGATACAGGACTCACAGGCTTTCTATATTAGTGAGGGGGATACAGGACTCACAGGCTTTCTCGATGAGTGGACAGGGATGCAGGACTCACAGGCTTTCTATATTAGTGGGCGGGGATGCAGGACTCACAGGCTTTCTCTATGAGTGGGCGGGGATGCAGGACTCACAGGCTTTCTCTATGAGTGGGCGGGGATGCAGGACTCACAGGCTTTCTCTGCCAAGCCACCCCATGGGGACGGCTGGATAGGCAGTCTGCTAAGGCAGCCCTGGGGCCTTTCAGAATGACCCCGGCTGTCATGACACCTGTACGGCTCCCTGCGATCTTACGCAGGGCGGCCGTACGGGACCCCAGATGTTTGGGGGATTGAAATGCCGCTGTCAGGGTTAATAGCCGCAATCATTGCCCACTGGTGTCAGCTGTAATAAACAGCCCCACGATCTCTCTTCATACATACCCCAACGCTCCAGGACATAAATGTACGTTCTAGAGCGGGAAGGCGTTAAGCTCCTCAGACCATCACCTGAGCTATAAACACCATTATTGAGTTTATAATGCTTATAGTTGATGACAGATTCTCTTTTGGGCCATCAAAATTCAAGTCCCACTGAACCCCTTTAACAGACTCTGTTGTTGGAGGGCTTGCATCATGTTAGAACTTGGCACCACTGGAGAACCCACTGATGGGCCACTCTGACCCAACATGCTGGTCTGTCTGAAAAACTAAAGGGCCCATATCACCAACGATTAAAACCAGAAAGAGAAACATTTTTTATTTCCATTTTTCATTTGTCTACACATGACTATGCGGCCGGACATCTTGGCTGAGCTATATTTACCAGCATTTAGCGAGATGCTTTACAGCAGCTCCATGGGTCATTCACACAATATTCAGGAGGGGACCCATTGACTTGTATGGGAGAGTCTTCTAGACATGCTCTGTGACCTGCTTGGGTCGTTTTGCAGGGAGGGGAGTGATAGTCACAGCTGGCCATCTATTGTGGATGGCGGATCCTGTTATCTACATATAGGTGTTACCTCTCAGTGTAATCCTGCCTGTGATGTTAGTGAGATAGCTGCTGAAAAGCCTTCTGTGCAGATCAAGAAGTGTCCGACTATTATTGGACATATTATGCAGAATTTTATGAGTTAAAAAATTATATAGATTGTGAATGTGATCAACAATTTTAAAAAATCAACAAAAATCTTTAAAAAATATGTTTTCACACAAAAATGTGGCTTTTATAATAGATCCTGTTCAGATGACACCCTCCCCTTAATCAGTGGAATCTCCTTGAGTGTGGGAATGATTCTCATTCATTTACCTTTAGAGGTAGTCCCGGTTGATTTCCTCTCTCTCCGCACAATACACACAGTACTATAAATACATGGTAATATAGTTAAATGAAATGACCCGAAAACTCATTGAAGTCAAAATAATTTCACTTTCATTGCAAAATAATAAAAAATTCATTGGAACTCGGTTCCGGCCGCTGGTCGCCGAGCGTATTGCAGGAGCAGGTGCCAGGAGCTGGCAGGAGGCCTGGTCGCCGCATCTCTTTTTCCTGGACATTAGCATTATTTTTTTGTAGTCTTGCTTCCTGTGCCAGATATCCAGGGGCTCACATGACACCTGGCAAGCAGGACAGATCAGCTGTATGACAATGCCTTTTGGCTCTTTGTTTATTTTAGAGTTTATCTTCTTTGTGAATTATTTTTCCATTGCAGAATAATTTTTGGAATAGTTTTCTCATTTCAGACATTTCATTGGTATTTCAGATGGTCTTAGCACACTGTGTAATACCAAAGTTCCACCCTGTTGTGAGGCCTTCAGTCCATCCGTTGGTTTGAGAACTTTGCCAAAAAGGTTATCATACCTCACCCAGGGGGCTCTGGCCTAGGAAGATTGGCATGTTGACTTACCCACGACATCCATCGCCTGGGGCACATGCCCCTCCAGCTGGCTCTATCTACACCGCTAAATACAACTTACCCTTATAATTGAGATGCTCAGGTTTGAGACACCATTTCGATGACCCTTCGGCCGTTTCTTCTCCCTCATGTTTCTGAAGATAAGAGTCCTGCACCAGACTAGTCCTCACTACCATGGACAAAGGAGATGGAATCATCCAGGTCTCCAAATGCTCTATCATAGCCGTGTGATCTGCTTCTATGGTATATACATCTCTGCAAACAATCTGCTATTAGCAGAAACCAGGAGATCAAGAGACTGGATTTTTGTTTCCTCACGAGATATATACGGCAAATGATAAATTACATGGAGATATCTTCGCTATACTCTGTGATTGTGGTATGGCTCTATTATTATGTCACAGACTGGCACCACCAGAGACTCCACTATTCCTGCGGTAGGCAGTCTCACTTGGCTTGGTATTCCTTCCGACAACCGGAGGTTGTCCTTTGGTTGACTGTGGTGTTGTGGGCTGACACAGTGCCTCTCCACCCAGACAAATAGCTTCTTGGCCTGCCTGAAACTATGGATGCTTCTTGCCAGGGTTGTCCATTGTTTAATGTATATGGCTTCAGGTATGTGTCAGTCTTCCAGAACCTTAAAGGGGAACTGCTTCAGTGTCCTAGTGCCTGTCTCTGAGCCCTGTAATGAGTTTTTGGGAGCTTTCTTTTTTTGCATTTCTGTGAATTTTTTTTTTACTTGGCTTGCCTGACTCTGCTTTATATTGAATATCCTGTATACTAACTCTGGCCTGACTTTTTGACATATTTTTTTCTTATACCGATTTTAGACCTGACTTAACCTACGTATTACCAAAACTGGATCAGTTCTGACTATGCTGCCAAGCCCAACCAGCTACCCAACTGTTTACTAGGGACTATCCTGGGGACGGCAACCTGCGTATCTGACTGGTAAAGTACCCATCTCCTTGTGGAGATTAAGGGTGAAGCACATGGAAGGATACCTTAGACTCCATATTTCAGGTTAGCCAGCACCAACCCAGCTTGCTGCACTAGGATGAAGAAGATGATCAGCTCAAAATGGATATCTAGGCAGACATTGTTTCCTTAATGAGCTGAGAGTGGAGGAAAAACCAAAAAGAAGCCATTTTCACCTTTTCAGCTCCCCTGCAACCCTCATTGCCCCAGACTCAGGTCCAGCAACAGCATCACCGCAACCAAGGATATGTGACCACTGTAGCCAATTACTGTCTCTCTCTGGTCAGTGATTCAAAGCAGCGTTCACATGTCCCATTGTTGGAACGTCATCGCTGCTGCAGCCGGAAGTGGAGAGCAGCGGTGAACCTGGGGCTGGTAGAGTAGGGTGTGGCAGGGGAGCAGTTGAGTTGAGTATGGCTTCTTTTTTGTTTTTCCTGCTTTCTGAGAAGTTACATTATTATTCCCCAAGCCTTAGCATGTTGACATGCAGCTCGGTGTTTATGCCACCTCTTTAGAAGTGTAACATAAGTAAAGCAGAGCAGTGACGTGGAAAAATTGCAGCTCGGTTAATTAAATTTACAATCTTTAAATGTGAAAATTCACAGAACTGATGCTCTTTTTGTAGATGATTAGAAGCAGCAGGAGAAGATAAAAGGTAGCGGAGGCCTCAGGTAGGCACGCTTATACCCCTTATGTGTAAAGAAGATTACCATGTAATAAATATACAGTACTTATAATTACACACCCCAGATATGTACAGTATACTAACACTTATTGTATATGTGTGGATGGAGAGTGGTTTGGGCCCCTTGGTATCCAAAGGTCATGGGGCCAATTTCTAACATTTATAGCAGCGACACACTTTGCGTAAAAATAAGTACTGTATATACTCGAATATTAGCCGACCCGAGTATAAGCCGAGTCAATAAGTTTTACCACAAAAAACTGTTAAAACTTATTGACTCGAGTATATACTAGGTAAGAAAAATGCAATACTCACCTCCCAGCCTGCGTCTGTGTCCTCGGCGCGATGCTCTCCCCGGCGGTGTGGCTAGCTGCTTGAGAATTCTCCCCGCTGTCATCTCCCTGCTCAGCTTTGAATTCCCCCGCTGTCAGCGCTGTGTAAGTAAGCCCTGTGATTGGATCGAGCGCCAGCCAATTACAGCCGGCGCTCGATAAACCAATCACAGCCATTCAGTGATGTCATTCATTGAATGGCTGTGAATGATCGAGCGCTGGCTGTGATTGGCTGGTCGTCACAAACCCAAACTTCCATGGAAAATTAGATTATTCAGGACTGTCAGTAGGGAAAATTGCTGTTTTTGACCACTAAAAGTTTTTGACTGCAACGGAAAAATGGGATGACCACTGTTGCTGGTGTTTTCCTCTCTGCTGTTTGGTGGTGCTGTGTCCTTCCTCCTGCCACTGCTCAGACTCATAGGGTGTATGCATTTGCTTAACCTGTGCCTTAAAGGACAGCACAAGCAGCCAGCTTTCCCGTCCCCAGCCTATCCCAACCATTCTTTGAGTATTTAAGTAACATTTCCCCACTGGAAGGTATCCGAGCAATAGGTTCCTAATGTTCCAATGAATGAGCTTGTGTTTGCTGCTTGCTACCCAGTTTTGAACCTTTGCTTGAATACCCAGCTTTCCAGATCTCTGCCTGTCCCAACCTCGGCCTGTTTTTATGACTATGTCCTGCTTGAACATTGCCTGCCCTGATTGCTGTCTGCTTATTTATCATATTGCATGAATTCTGCCTGTCCTGACCTCAACTTATTGTCTGACTCTGACCTAAACTGATCTTTTGGTACCATGCTCCGGACTACTCCTGAGGTAATATTCAGGAGGTTCCCTGCAGCTGTAATGAGGGAAGGTTGTGCTTACTTTTTTGGTTGTTTTCTATGCTAACATATTACATGTATTATGCATGAGCTATACCTTTAAAGGCAGTCAGCAGGGGGTTGCTCGGGATGTTGATGTCTCATTGCATGCCATCCTGGATCGGAAACTGGAAAAGGGGCAGAGTGTGCTGGCATCTGACAAAGTGAGGTGGAGGGTGAAGGACAGAGCTTCTCCTGAGTCCGGTGCCTGGCAGTCCCACATTACTATATGGGTGAACAAGTGGTAAAGTTGATACATTACACACCCTCTGAGCAATCACTATGGAGCATCAAGGTACGCTTACATTAGCGATAAGACAGCCACCTCCGTGGAGATGTCCGAATATCTGTCTCCATATCATCAGACGGCAGTTAAAAGAGCGCACAAAGGATTCTGTAAGTCTCGAAACCCAGGCAGTCTATGGATCAGTATCACTATGTCTGTGTTGCAGTTATTACTCTTACCCCGTTGTCAAAGGACTTTATTTTAACTGTTGCTGCCTGGTTTATGGGACTTGTACTAGCAGCCTGCTGTTGTTGGCCAGTGTTACGGGAAATAATTTATGGAGATGGTCAAACATTTGTTAATACCGTTTACCATTAATCAAGGATGTCCAACATCTTACTCAAGTCAGCTCCACTTTCAACTATGCCTCGGACCCCCTACTGAGAGCAGCAAGGCAAACTGAGGCTCAAACTGGAGTGGCTGGAAGGTGATCACGAGTGTCTCCTTTCTTTGTTGTCATCAAACAAGGACAAAGCCACTCTGACCCCAGTGATGGTCTAGACACTGATTGAGGCAAACCTCCCGCTCTCAACCTTGAACCAGACTGTTTCACCGACGCCAGCCTGTGCCCCGGTCTATTCCTATACACTGTGCAGTATACAGTAGAGTCCCAATCCCTCTAAAAAAGGGGATAAAGGGTGAAGCATCAACGATGTCCAACTTCTTACTCAAGTCAGCTCCACTTTTGACTATGCCTCGGACCCCCTACTGAGAGCAGCAAGGCAAACTGAGACCCGAATTGGAGTGGCTTGAAGCCGATCATGAGTGCCTTCTTTCTTTGCTGTCATCAAACAAGGACAAAGCCACTCTGACCCCGGTGATGGTCTAGACACTGACTGAGGCAAACCTCACACTCTCAACCTTGAACCAGACCATTTCACCGACCCCAGCCTGTGCCCCCTTATATTCCTATACACTGTGTAGTATACAGTGGAGCCCCAATCCCTCTAAAAAAGGGGATAAAGTGTGAATATTAGGGACCTCTTGGAGGTGTCCAATGGGAGTAGCCCAAAGCTAAATCAGTCAATTAATGGGTCCTCATCCGCTTTATTACAAAAAAAAGCAAACTAATAAACAAATGAGTCATAACAAGCGCCATAGAAATAGATGAAAAGATTGACCAAAACGCGTGAACAATCCTTAAAATGAAGCTCTTCATGTAATTCTAATCTATAATCCAGTTTGATTCCCTCTCTACTTTCTTAAATTTTGTCTTTCGTTGTGATCACATAAAAAAAAATCTAAAACCCAACACGTTTCACCTCCCAACATGCTTGTCTACTGAGCTGCTGTGTATAAAGGAACCCAGCGCATCGACTCAGGGCTGTACAATGTACAATAGACTTAGCACTTCCATTGGTATTAAGACTTCTTTTTTTCCTACTGCATTCATATGTCTTTGTTTTGGGCCTATAGATTTTCTATAGTTAATTGTAAGCTGGCGCGTTTTCGGTTATTTTTCTCTCTCTTTCAGATATATAACACCGTGTTGTTTTGCTATAGCAGCAATGAGACCCCATACAATTAAATCCTCATTCTCAGCTTGCTAAACTAATATGGCTCTTCCTTTAATACCTTAATGTTTACAAAGGCGGCCTGCTGGGCCAGTATATTTGAAATTCTGGATAAGGGAGAATAGAGGTAGGAATGATTTGCTGCTTTCGGAAACTCATGCCTATTCCACCTGAAGCTTAAGGTCTTTTTTTAAGTACATAGAGAGAACAAAGCCCGGGCTCATCTTATTTAACATGTGGTTTTATTATGCACATAATAATTTAGCTCAGCCGCCAGTCTGTGACCCAATATCAGAATATAAATGAGGATTGAAACGGATTGCCAGACAGGAGCCTCGTGCCTCTCAGAGGCAGACAGGCTCCATCTTATGCTTGCTTATGGATATATGGCTTTAGCAAACATCCACAGTGATATACATATATACCGTACATACATGTTATAAGCCCTGGCCTAATCAGGTTGGGAAGGATTTACTCCTCAATGTTTCAAACAGCGCTCACGTACAGAACCTATTATCCATGCAAATTGGAGCTCAACCATCAAACCCTTTGATATTAATACTTTTCTTGTAGCCTTTTCACTTGCTGCAATAATTAGGAGAATGATTTAGGGAATGGGAGGATATTTAAAGTGTTCCTCCAACCAATAATGGAAACTAGGTTGTGATGTTCCATCTTGATGTGTAGTGACTGTGTGTAGTCTCGTGCTCCGCTGTTTGGAGTTTTCTAAAGTTAGTTTCTGAGACAGGAAATAGTCTGTCTGCTACTTCCTGTCAGCCATATTGGGCCTTATGGGGGTAGTTCCTCCCTCCTGCCTCTTAGAACTCTTCTTGGGAACCAATCGCAATGAGAGAACCTTCCTCCCACCTCTCACAATTGGCAATAGATGGTTAAACAAAAATCTTTATAGAGTAGCGCCAGTAGCATTTGGGCTACATGGTAACATGCACTGCTGCGGGCCCATTTTCTTGTCCCACCAGTGAGATAGGTTACGACTTGCCTCCACATAGGTCTAAAAGATTAATGTGTAGAAAAAGTTGAGGAAGAACAAAGTTGATAAGGATTTATGGTGTCTACTATATTGACTATGGTTGACCTACAGAGTGCACCGCTAACAGTGGTGGCCTATAGTGATTCTTGTCTGGCTATGGTATGGTTCTGCAGCTCTAGTCTTCAAGTTCTCCCAACATGTTATGATCTGAGGATATCCCATAGATGCACACAGCATTTAGGCTACATGGTAAAATGCATTGCCTGCTGGTGCATTTGTTGCATATATCCTGTGGATAGAGGATAACTCACAATTTTGGTACAATCCCTATAAGAGGTGCCTATTGAGTTAATCATCTCCTTTCTTAGTCATGTAGTTCTTACCTTGATGACCTTCTTCTCTAACTTCCTAGTGTAGTTAGTTATAAGGACTAAAAAGTTGTTTTATATTTGGGGGTTATGTTTCTTTAAGAATTGTTTAGTAAGGGATGCTGATAAGTCTGGCGGAGCAAAACTAGAAGCTGGTCGGACACCATCTTGCTGATTCAGTAGAGTGATCCAGAGGTTACACACAAATAGCCCAAAAAGAGACAGGTTCCAAACATGTTTGAGGAAAACCTCCAAGTTTTGCAAGCAGAGCAATGTGATCAGAGAGTGAGAGGCAACAAAATTACCATATTTGTTATCCAGTATGAACCCACCAGATTTGTCTGCACCTGTCCATCTGCTATATAGAGTTCAAGGCTGGTTCATTGGTTTGTAACAGTTTGTTGCAGCAATGTGGAGTTGTGAAGAGCGGACTTTCACTATTTGAATGATCACAACCCAGCTGTATGGCCGAGCCTTTTTCCAGAAGTACGGCCAAGAAAGGCTGTATTCTGCCCATGTGGGATCTATGGAGACACAGGAGGCTACCCTGCAACTGTAGGTGGTTTCTGAACCCAATGCATCAGCAAGAAAATCTGGTTGGTAACAGCATGTAGGCAGCCCCATGACCCTCATCAGGCCTATGCCAACATGAAGTTAAATATCACCACCTACCCAGGTCGCTTCTCCAATTGAGTACCCATCAGCTCCATCATTAAAGGCTTTGCCTATCAACATACCTAAAGCCATTTTGTGACTCACGGGGGGAGCAGTCTTACACCCGCTCCCTTTTTCTCTTGATTGTGAAGGCTATTCACTTAGACCAATGCCACCCCAATCTTGAAGAACTTTTCATGAGGATGGTAAGTCACCTGAGAATGGATATGGCTGAAAGGACTTCGACATGTGGGGAATGCTGCCCGCTTCACCTACCCATCCAAGAACCTCATCAGCTTTAAAAAAAAAATACCTGTGACCTCTTCTTTCTAGTTGGTCACATGACTCAAATCTCCTTCAATCGCTTTCTAAACTTACCTGAAACCTATGAAAGGATGGCCTCCACTTCAAGAATTTGATTGAATTCTGGATTATACAGTTGATACAGCTGCTACCCTTGAACTTTAGCTGAGCCTTTCTTTCTATGTCCTATTTTTTTTATTTGCAACACTTTATTTGATGTCTTAAACTTTTTTGATCGCCCCACTTTCTGTTAGTGGGCACACTTTTGCACCATCTTGGTTGAACTACTAGTCAATGAGTTTGGAAGTTCTTCTGGCATACCCGCTCCTTCTATCCTTTCCCCGAGATAGAGTTCCTACACTTGGTAATCTCCGTTTACTGAAGGTTATTATGCATTTCTGTGTGGCACATATAGATGCAGTACATAGTGTCAAGGGGCTAGGTACCTGGAAGTTCCTGAAGATTACCCGAAACCCCTGTCCCTACATACTTGCCCCCCTAGGCTAGGCCCTAGGGTGACAACTAGGCAACAGTCCCCAACCTCGCTAAGAATGCAGGGCAGGAGTCAGACTTACAGGCAAACAAGGTACACACAAAAACACAAAGACAGGTCTGGCAATCAGGGTCGGCAACAGAGAATAATGCAGTACAGAGGGTCAGGTGAAGGCAAGGTCAGGTCTGAAGCAAGTGGGTTAAAAAACGGGAAAACAATCCAATAACGCAGGTGTAGCCTGGAGACAAACATACACTGGCAAGGATCTGGAGAAACTGAGGAGTTTAAATGCTGTCAGAACTCCCGTGACAGCAATTGATTGGGGCGGGGAGTCTGACAGCAGCAGGGCCAAATTAGATGCTGGGAGAACAACCCTCGGTGCCTGCAGAGACAGAGCAGAGCAAAAGCGCCCAGGAGTCATGGCAATGGGGATGCGTACGGCCGGAGCCGGCATCCAGGACTGCGGGGGCCAGGGGAGGTCACCAAGACCGTGGCTTCCCTGCACGGCAGCCGGGGTGATAGGACCGGCGGTACGGCACAGAGACCCCGAGAACCACCAGTCCTGACACATAGCCTGCATTACGCTTATGTTGTCTTCTACTAGATTGATCTTATACTTCCTTTGGTTATTGCTAGTTACTATACTAAACTTGTACCCTCACTTTCAAGTGACTTTTCAGAATAAGCTGCCATATGTATGTATGTATATGAGACATATCTGGCCATTAAATGACTTATATGCTGTATTTATCACCAGTTTTCCCCCCTGCAGGATATATCTCTGATTTTCAGTTCTCTCTGAGCTGGTAGGTGTAGACTGCTGTTGTTTCCTTCACTACACATGGAGAAAACAGCAGATTCCGCTCCCTAACTCTCTGTGGCACACACATATACACATAAATAGCATCATGGAGGAGAGTGTACATCAGTACTGAGTAGAGTAAATGTGATCTCAGTAGCTGTAACATAGTAAATAACTCACTATAGCTGCAGCAGCCGCATTTGTATGAGGGTCTCTCTATGCAGCAGTCTCTTCCTCTCTCTCCCCTCTCCATATGTGCTAACAGTTGTCCTTCTTTTCATTGTTCAAAAGCTGGGAGGTATGTATAATCCGTCTCTGTTACAAGAGATAGACCTCACATGACAACAGACAGTGGATAGCAAGAAGAAAGAGAGCTCTCTAATGGGCACCTTAGTGGCTTCAGCATGAAGAAGTAATTTTAGATAAAGTGTTTTGCACTTTTGCTAGTTATCATATTGGCTATTATTAACACGGGCTGAATTACAGTATGGGGATCATTTAGGTACTTAACCTACTTTATAAAGTGTGCTTTCTTCTATGTCTCAAAAATGTCAGTAAAAATAGAATATAAAAAATCTGTCATTGAAATACTCAAATGATTGTAGTTATTTTTGAATCTATTATATATGAAGTATTTTTGGAGCTTTTTGTTGATTGCTTTCAAATTAAGAAAATCGCACAGATCGCAGTTTGCAGCTACTTGAACTTTAGTGTTTTATACCGAGAAAACGTCTTAAGCAAATCCTTGCATTGCAAACTACAGATTTAGACTCAGACTGGCGTTTCATACGCTGATCTAAGTAAACTTTGTGTCAAAGTGACAAATGTATTAAGAGGCGCAAGCATGTTAATAGATTTGTTGCATCTGGCGGCCCCTCAGTGTGGCACGCTGATACAGTTACAAGCTGGCGTGGGTTTCGACTATCATTTACGCCAGGGTCTGATGTGCAAATTAGATGGGCTGCGCATACAAAACATAATACATATGCCCCATTGTATTTAGTATTTGCAGTAGGATAGTGCCAAGTGAGATCAGAACACACTGGCTATATTTACAGTAGACTGAGGGGTTAGGATCAGCAATGTGACTATAGGGGGTACAAAGGTGGCCCTGGTGCCACATAAGACATTAGCAGCATTATGAATAGCGCAGGGCCTGTGAATGGGGAGCCCAGTTACATCAATTGCCCAAGATCTTTAAAATGACCCTCCAGTTTAGCAACAAAATTCAGTCCCAGGACAGGAGGGTCAGGGGTTATATTATCTGCAGTTGTTCTTCTTTGCCACTCTTGCCATCTGACAGTTCCAGGCCCTGTTTTTGGCCATCCAAGATTTCTGCAGCAATTTTCTATCTACCTAATGCACCGCTCTCTGGTTGGCCAGTGCTGATCACATGATCCACTTTGGCCAATCAAACAAGAGGTATAGTAAGTGCATTGTTAGTCTAACACTACTAATGCTCTGTGGGGATGTTAGTCTGAAGATTACATCTTCCATCTAGGATGGCCAAAAACAGGACCTGGAACCAGCGAATCAGAGGAATAGCAGAGAACTATGGCAGGTAATATACTACTCACCCTCTCCAGTCCTGGGACAGAATTTTGTCCTGAAACTGCAGGTTCACTTTAATTTATGCCTCTTGTTCGTTAGAAGGTTTGTCCTACAATGTCATTTTGTTCCTCCACACATAGAGCTAGACATACATAAACTTCTTTTGCTCCCTCTTCTTTTCCCTATTACTCTGTACTTCTCCGGCATCACATTGACTGATGTTGACCGCCCTGCATTGTTCAACATGTGACCGCACTTCCCGGAAGCTCAGTTTGATGTCCTCAATGCTCCTGGGTCCTCTTTCTCTTCTCCTGTGCCACCTTCTTCTACTCCCTCTGTGGCAACAGAAGCTGTGCATACCGCATGCTCGCCCTGCGCACTAACACCGGCAAAACCACAGATGTGCCGTGTATATGCAAAAATAGAGAAATCCTCTAATGAATAATAGTGCTGGACAACAATGGAAAAAAACCTCCTGGCGCTCCAGCAGTATGGATATAATGGATAACTTACTTCGTAGGGGTGCCAAGTCTGTGGCACCCCTCAATTCCAGAAGGCATGTAGTAAATCAGATTTGGATGATGTTTTCAAAGTTTCAGTAGGTTTATTAGTATATTAGGGTTTTTCTTGTTCTCTGGTATTTACATACCTAGAGCTACCTTGTGACGCTCTCCCTCAGGGATGTCGGTCTGACCAGCACAATTGGACTTCCCATTGAATTCCATAAATTGAATACATTTTTGACCATTCTCTGCCCTCCAGGATTTCTGACGTTTCGGAACACCAGGAGGGTCCCGTTACGTCTGGGTGAGTCCCAAACGTTGTTTTTTGAGAAATTCCTTGTTTCTAAATCATTTTCCTTAACCATTGGAGCGCTATTATTCTGTTTCTTGTTTTGTCTCTAATGAATAATAGAAGATCTGACTGTGTATACTCAACTGGCCAACACAACCCTAACTTAGACTACCTAATCCCCACAGTGCATTGGTAGTGCTGGACTACCAATGCACTATACCTGCTCTCTGATTGGCCAGATCTTGTCATGTGATCAGCACTGGCCAACCAGAAAGAGTACATTGTGGATTAGGTAATTAGAAAATTACTGCAGCCATTTTGCACAGCTGAAAATGGAGCTTGAAACCGGCAGATCGGAGGGGTGGCAGCAAAAATCAACTGCAGATAATATACCTCCTTCCCACTCTTGTCCCAGGACCGAAGAGCTGCCTTACATGTTACTCTGCTATGCACAAGTTGACTTCCTTGGGCTCTAGACAGGGACTAGTATTGTCATTGTATCATATACATAAGATAGTTGGCGAGTCTTATATGTACGAGGGCCTTAAGACCACTTCTCAACCACCTACTAAAGGAGTGATATAAAGCTCATGTCCAGTTTGAACATCATATGGTGTAGAAGAGCAGAAAACCTCAAAAAGTTTGGGAATTGAAATCTAATAATTTACATACCAATTCTATATAAATAATAGACGACAGAAGATTAAAGACAACGTTGGACACCTGGCTTTGTATAGTACAATTTAATGCTACTTTCCAAAAAAAAAAAAAAAAAAGAAAAGAAAATCCAAGGTTAAAAATGAAAATTGATTAGATCTTCAGTCGATAAAGGAAAAAAAGGGGAAGGATAACTAAGTTATGATAAAATAAAACTCTCTGTTAACATAAGATGACACAAATTTGCATTATATCATGAAAGCGCTATTTTATCTCATCTTGTAGAAATTGTCTCAGATGACCGTCAAGAAAAGGTTCGGTTGGGGTGGGTTGAGGAACACAAGCACTTAAGATGCTCAGGAGATGATACCATCTAAGAAGAGCCATGTCCTTCATCGTATGACTTTCTCTTGCATTGCCCTTGAATAGATGAATCCATACATGATATTTACACATCTACACCCCTCCCCTCACCCAGAATGTAGAAAATAAGAGTCCATAGAATTCAGAGTAGGATGTTTCAATTCTTTATGTATTTTTTCCTACTCACTATAGGATTTAGGAACATCATCTCAACAATTTCATCCAAGAATGTTTTTGATTTCACCACAATTACGCCTATCAGCAATTCTTGTCCTTGTGCTTTGCAGAGTTTTATCAGATGATTGTGTATTTTCTTAGATGCTCCACAGGACCTCACAGGCACAGCTGGCACAAACACCACGCCAATGTTCTAGACGACTCTAGGCGACTGCCACCGGGCCTTCCAAAATGTGTCTGAAAGTCCAGTCTGAGACTCAGAGAGACGTTCCGTGTTATTTCAAAAGACGATAAGTGAAAGGAAGGACTTTTAAGATTACCATGAAGAAACATAAAAAAATAGAGAAGACACAGTTCTGTTTTTTTTCTCCCAAAAATTTGTGTTTTTTTTTTTAAAGTGTAAAATGGGACACTCTCCACTCTCTTCAGATAAAGATTTGAAAAAATATAGTGACGAGCAAGGAACATCCACCACTGGTCAACTGGGAACTAGAAGATGGTCCAAGAGAGTTGAAGACTTCAGATTTGATTTCATTAGATCCTACTAAGAAGGGTTCCTCCTTTGAAACCTTAAGAAAGATATGTTAGTTATTAGTAAATAATAATATACATCACTTTGTGACATTCTTCTTAAAAGAACTGATTTAAAGAAACAGTGTAATACTTAATTTTCCCTGTTGGGGCGCTGCAGGGAAATAAAACACTTACTGCCAGCTTTGCCCACAGATTACAGCTGATTGTTGGGGACTCCAGCAGTAAGATGCATTATCTAAAGCAACGTTTCCCAAACTCCAGTCCTCATGACCCCCCACAGGTAATGTTTTCAGGATATCCTATAGAAAGAACATCGGTGGCAATGTCTGATTACATAACCTGTGCAATACTGAGGAAATCCTGAACACATGATCTGTTGGGGGTCGTGAGGACTGGAGTTTGGGAACACTGGTCTAAAGGGATCCTGGTAACTGATTACATATTGCCTAAAGTGGAGAATCCCTATAAAGAACAGCTGCACTTTCAGCTAGCTGATTGCTAGAAGGAGGGGGCTGCACCTGAGTGGTGTTCCCCCTTGGCTGTCTTTGCTGCTTTTCTATTCCTTCTGGTAGCTGAAGATGCCTCATGGAGTTCTATTGTGCTTTCTATACACCCCTATGAGGCCATTTCCATCTGCTGGGAGGAGCTAAAAAGTTTTAGCGATCAGTGGGGTCTCAGCATCGGGACCTCCACTGATCAATAGTTTTATAGCCATAAAAAGTATTGGTTGCAAAGGTCTTCGCACCCTTTAGCTACCTTGGGCACCATAAAGCCCGTCTCACCACTGACCATATTGAAATATATAAGGATATCCATGAAGTGTAATGTTCCTCTCACCTTTGTGGGTTGGATATAGACATTGACACTTTCCTTTACTGCAGGCACAGAGGCATTGGCATACTTCTCTTCCTTGTACCGGGCTGTTGTGGCGGCCACGGATGGATTCAGTGCCAGGTTTAGATTGGTCCCATTGCCAAAAGCATGAATAGAGTTTTCTATGAAGCAAAAATGAGACAAAAAGTCATAACTGGTGTAACGGCAAAATATGTCATCAAAGGTTACAGTTCCGAGACAGAATATTATCTTATACAAGATCAACAACAAATAATCTGTCTCACAGCCGAGGTGGCACCAACCGGGATACTGTGCCGAGCCGTCATTAGGCAGCTTGTAGGAAAATCAGTTTTATGCAGCTTGATCAGATGTTCAACTGCGAAAGTGGAATGAGCGGCTCACCGATGATTGCCGGAGCCATTAAAGAGGCCAATGATTGAATCAAAAAGGCAAATGCAGAACATTAATCTTTACACTCTCCAAGCAGACCTGGAACGCCGTCACCTCCAAACAGCTGCTGCCCCGCTTTAATGTCTGCTGTGACCGGTTTAGTGATTATAACTTTCCTATTCTATCCATCTCATATCCATCCACCTATCTATCTATCTATCTATCTATCTATCTATCTAATATCTATCTATCTATCTATCTATCTATCTATCTATCTATCTATCTCCTATCTATCTATCTCCTATCTATCTATCTATCTATCTATCTATCTCATATCTATCTATCTATCTATCTATCTATCTATCTATCTATCTATCCCATATCTATCTCCTATCTATCTATCTATCTATCTATCTCATATCTATCTATCTATCTATCCCATATCTATCTATCTATCTATCTATCTATCTATCTATCTATCTATCTATCTATCCCATATCTATCTCCTATCTATCTATCTATCTATCTATCTATCTATCTATCTATCTATCTATGCCATATCTATCTCCTATCTATCTATCTATCTATCTATCTATCTATCTATCTATCTATCTATCTATCTCATATCTATCTATCTATCCCATATCTATCTCCTATCTATCTATCTATCTATCTATCTATCTATCTATCTATCTATCTATCTATCTATCTATCTATCTATCTCATATCTATCTATCTATCTATCCCATATCTATCTCCTATCTATCTATCTATCTATCTATCTATCTATCTATCTATCTATCTATCTATCTATCTATCTATCTATCTATCTCCTATCTATCTATCTATCTATCTATCTATCTATCTCGTATCTATCTATCTATCTATCTATCTATCTCGTATCTATCTATCTCGCATCTATCTATCTCATATCTATCTGTCTGTCCGTCTGTCTATCTATCTCATATCTATCTATCTATATATCTCACATCTGTCTATCTATCCATCTATCTCATATCTGTCTATCTATCTATCTATCTATCTATCTATCTATCTATCTATCTATCTATCATCTATCTCATATCTATCTATCTCATATCTATCTATTTCATATCTATCTATCTATCTCATATCATATCTATCTATCTAATATCTATCTATCTATCTATCTATCTATCTATCTAATATCTATCTATCTAATATCTATCTATCTCATATCTATCTATCTCATATCTATCTATCTGTCTCATATCTATCTATCTATCTATCTATCTATCATCTATCTATTTCCTATCTATCTATCTATCTATCTATCTATCTATCTATCCCATATCTATCTCCTATCTATCTATCTATCTCATATCTATCTATCTATCTATCTATCTATCTATCTATCTATCTATCTATCTATCTATCTATCTCATATCTATCTATCCATCATCTATCTATCTCATATCTATCTATCTATCATCTATCTATTTCCTATCTATCTATCTATCCCATATCTATCTCTTATCTATCTATCTATCTATCTATCTATCTATCTATCTATCTATCTATCTAATATCTATCATCTATCTATCTCATATCTATCTATCTATCATCTATCTATTTCCTATCTATCTATCCCATATCTATCTCTTATCTATCTATCTATCTATCTATCTATCTATCTATCTATCTATCTATCTATCTATCTAATATCTATCTATCTATCTCATATCTATCTATCTATCTATCTATCTATATATCTAACATCTGTCTATCTATCTATCTCATATCTATCTATCTATCTATCTATCTATCTATCTATCTATCAATCATCTATCTCATATCTATCTATCTATCCCATATCTATCTATCTATCTATCTATCTATCTATCTATCTATCATCTATCTATATATCTATCTTTCTATGTCATATCTATCTATCCCATATCTATCTATTTCATATCTATCTATCTCATATCTATCTATCTATCTATCTATCTATCTATCTATCTATCTATCTAATGTCTATCCATCTCATATCTATCTGTCTGTCCGTCTGTCTATCTATCTCATATCTATCTATCTCCTATCTATCTTTCTCATATCTATCTATCTATCTATCTCATATCTATCTGTCTGTCCGTCTGTCTATCTATCTCATATCTATCTATCTCATATCTATCTGTCTGTCCGTCTGTCTATCTATCTCATATCTATCTATCTCATATCTATCTATCTCATATCTGTCTATCTATCTATCTATTTATCATCTATCTCATATCTATCTATCTATCTATCTATCTATCTATCTATCTATCATCTAACTATCTATCTATCATCTATCTATCTATCTATCTATCTATCTATCTATCTATCTATCTATCTATCTATCTATCTATCTATCATCTATCTATCATCTATCTATCTATCTATCTATCTATCTATCTCCTATCTATCTATCTATCTATCTATCTATCTATCTATCTATCTATCTATCTATCTATCTCCTATCTATCTATCTATCTATCTATCTATCTATCTCATATCTATCCATCTTTCTATCTCATATCTATCTATCTATCTATCTCATATCTATCTATCTATCTATCTATCTCAAATCTATCCATCTTTCTATCTCATATCTATCTATCTATCTCATATCTATCTATCTATCTATCTATCTATCTATCTATCTATCTATCTATCTATCCATCTATCTACCCTTCCAAGATAGATAGTTGAATAGATTATTATTAGAGATGAGCGAACGTACTCGGTAAGGGCGATTTCGCAATCGAGCACCACGATTTTCGAGTACTTCACTACTCGGGTGAAAAGTACTCGGGTGCGCCGGGGATGAGCAGGGGGTTACAGAGGGGAGTGGGGGGGAGAGGGAGAGAGAGAGGGCTCCTCCCTGTTCCCCGCTGCTACCCCCCGCTCCGCCGCGCCTCTCCTGCCTCCCGGCGCACCCGAGTACTTTTCACCCGAGTAGTGAAGTACTCGAAAATCGCGGTGCTCGATTGCGAAATCGGCCTTACCGAGTACGTTCGCTCATCTCTAGAGATGAGCGAACGTACTCGTCCGAGCTTGATATTCGTGCGAATATTAGGGTGTTCGGGATGCTCGTTACTCGTAACGAGTACCACGCGGTGTTTCGGTTACTTTCAGTTTCCTCTCTGAGACGTTAGCGCGCTTTTCTGGCCAATTGAAAGACAGGGAAGGCATTACAACTTCCCCCTGTGACGTTCAAGCCCTATACCACCCCCCTGCTGTGAGTGGCTGGGGAGATCTGATGTCACCCGAGTATAAAAGTCGGCCCCTCCCGCGGTTCGCCTCAGATGCCTTGTGAGTTAGCTGAGGGAAAGTGCTATCGTGCTGGAGCTGCTGTAGGGAGAGCGTTAGGAGTTAGTGTAGGCTTCAAGAACCCCAACGGTCCTTCTCAGGGCCACATCTAATAGTGTGCAGTACTGTGTTAGCACTGTATTTTTTTTTTTTTTTCAAAATTGGATCTGCAGAGCATTGCGCCCTGCAAACGGTCCTTTCTAGGGCCACATCTATCCGTGTGCAGTACTGTCCAGGCTGCTGTTAGCAGTGTTGCATTTTTTTTTTTTTTTCAAAACCGGCTGTGCAGACCATTGCACCCGGCATTAATACTACAGGGATAGAATTGTGTAGGCAGGACCAAAAGACATACATTATTCATTGAATAGACGCAGTGTGGGTTGTCCTTTGAAAAACAAGGGAAAAAATTCTATTTCGCCTGCCTCTGACAGTCCTCAGGGCTCTGGGTACGTGTGTGCTGCGTGCAGAACGTTAAAAAAATCTGACGCAGCCAGCTACGTTTTACTGCAGGCTTGCGCCAATTTTTTTCCTGCATGGGAAATCCCTGATCTGCTGGAGCCAATAACTTTGCATCACTGCAGTTCTCTGACACATTTGCAGGGCCACAACACAGTTATTAAACTTAGTAGTATTCATTGAATACACGCAGTGTGGCTTGTCCTTTGAAAAACAAGGGAAAAAATTCTATTTTGGCTGCAGGCTTGCGCCAATTTCTTTCCTGGCTTGGAAATCACTGGTAATACAGCATGCTGAGGGGTAGGGGTAGGCCGAGAGGACGTGGACGCGGCCGAGGACGCGGAGGCCCAAGTGAGGGTGTGGGCACAGGCCGAGCTCCTGATCCAGGTGTGTCGCAGCCGACTGCTGCGCGATTAGGAGAGAGGCACGTTTCTGGCGTCCCCACATTCATCGCCCAATTAATGGGTCCACGCGGGAGACGGTTATTAGAAAATGAGCAGTGTGAGCAGGTCCTGTCCTGGATGGCAGAAAGTGCTTCGAGCAAGCTATCATCCACCCAGAGTTCTGCGCCGTCCAGTGCTGCAAATCCGAATCCTCTGTCTGCTGCTCCTCCTTCCTCCCAGCCTCCTCACTCCACTACAATGACACATGCTCAGGAGCGGGAACACTCCCAGGAACTGTTCTCGGGCCCCTGTTCAGATTGGGCAGCAGTGGTTCCTCTCCCACCAGATGAGTTTATCGTCACTGACGCACAACCATTGGAAAGTTCCCGGGGTCCGGGGGATGAGGCTGGGGACTTCCGGCAACTGTCTCAAGACCTTTCAGTGGGTGAGGAGGACGATGACGATGAGACACAGTTGTCTTGCAGTGAGGTAGTAGTAAGGGCAGTAAGTCCGAGGGAGGAGCGCACAGAGGATTCGGAGGAAGAGCAGCAGGACGATGAGGTGACTGACCCCACCTGGTGTGCAACGCCTACACAGGACAGGTCTTCAGAGGGGGAGGCACGGGCAGCAGCTGGGCAGGTTGCAAGAGGCAGTGCGGTGTCCAGGGGTAGAGGCAGGGCCAGACCAAATAATCCACCAACTGTTTGCCAAAGCACACCCTCACGCCATGCCACCCTGCAGGTGCTCTAAGGTCTGGCAGTTTTTCACCGAGACGCCTGACGACCGACGAACAGTGGTGTGCAACCTTTGTCGCGCCAAGATCAGCCGGGGAGCCACCACCAACAGCCTCACCACCACCAGCATGCGCAGACATATGATGGCCAAGCACCCCACAAGGTGGGACGAAGGCCGTTCACCGCCTCCGGTTTGCACCGCTGCCTCTCCCCCTGTGCCCCAACCTGCCACTGAGATCCAACCCCCTTCTCAGGACACAGGCACTACCGTCTCATGGCCTGCACCCACACCCTCACCTCCGCTGTCCTCGGCCCCATCCACCAATGTCTCGCACCGCACTGTCCAGCCGTCGCTAGCGCAAGTGTTGGAGCGCAAGCGCAAGTACGCCGCCACGCACCTGCACGCTCAATCGTTAACCGTCCACATAGCCAAATTTATCAGCCTTGAGATGCTGCCGTATAGGGTTGTGGAAACGGAGGCTTTCAAAGCTATGATGGCAGCAGCGGCCCCGCGCTACTCAGTTCCCAGTCGCCACTACTTTTCCCGATGTGCCGTCCCAGCCCTGCATGACCACGTCTCCCGCAACATTGTACGCGCCCTCACCAATGCGGTTAGTGGCAAGGTCCACTTAACTACGGACACGTGGACAAGCACAGGCGGGCAGGGCCACTACATCTCCCTGACGGCACATTGGGTGAATTTAGTGGAGGCTGGGACAGAGTCAGAGCCTGGGACCGCTCACGTCCTACCCACCCCCAGAATTGCGGGCCCCAGCTCGGTGGTGGTATGTTCGGCGGTGTATGCTTCTTCCACTAAAGTACCCTCCTCCTCCTCAACCTCTGTCTCGCAATCTAGATGTGTCAGCAGCAGCAGGACGTCGCCAGCAGTCGGTGTCGCGCGGCGTGGCAGCACAGCGGTGGGCAAGCGTCAGCAGGCCGTGCTGAAACTACTCAGCTTAGGAGATAGGAGGCACACGGCCCACGAACTGCTGCAGGGTCTGACAGAACAGACCGACCGCTGGCTTGCGCCGCTGAGCCTCCAACCGGGCATGGTCGTGTATGACAACGGCCGTAACCTGGTGGCGGCTCTGCAGCTCGGCAGCCTCACGCACGTGCCATGCCTGGCCCACGTCTTTAATTTGGTGGTTCAGCGCTTTCTGAAAAGCTACCCACGCTTGTCAGACCTGCTCGTAAAGGTGCGCCGGCTCTGCGCACATTTCCGCAAGTCCCACACGGACGCTGCCACCCTGCGCACCCTGCAACATCGCTTTAATCTGCCAGTGCACCGACTGCTGTGCGACGTGCCCACACGGTGGAACTCTACGCTCCACATGTTGGCTAGGCTCTATGAGCAGCGTAGAGCTATAGTGGAATACCAACTCCAACATGGGCGGCGCAGTGGGAGTCAGCCTCCTCAATTCTTTTCAGAAGAGTGGGCCTGGTTGGCAGACATCTGCCAGGTCCTTCGAAACTTTGAGCAGTCTACCCAGGTGGTGAGCGGCGATGCTGCAATCATTAGCGTCACCATTCCTCTGCTATGCATCTTGAGAAGTTCCCTGCAAACCATAAAGGCAGCCGCTTTGCGCTCGGAAACAGAGCCGGGGGAAGACAGTATGTCGCTGGATAGTCAGAGCACCCTCCTGTCTATATCTCAGCGCGTTCAGGAGGAGGAGGAGGAGCATGAGGAGGATGAGGAGGAGGGGGAAGAGACAGCTTGGCCCACTGCTGACGGTACCCATGCTGCTTGCCTGTCATCATTTCAGCGTGTATGGCCTGAGGAGGAGGAGGAGGAGGAGGAGGAGGAGGATCCTGAAAGTGATCTTCCTAGTGCGGACAGCCATGTGTTGCGTACAGGTACCCTGGCACACATGGCTGACTTCATGTTAGGATGCCTTTCTCGTGACCCTCGCGTTACACGCATTCTGGCCACTACGGATTACTGGGTGTACACACTGCTCGACCCACGCTATAAGGAGAACCTTCCCATTCTCATTCCCGAAGAGGAAAGGGGTTCGAGAGTGTTGCTATACCACAGGACCCTGGCGGACAAGCTGATGGTAAAATTCCCATCCGACAGCACTAGTGGCAGAAGGCGCAGTTCCGAGGGCCAGGTAGCAGGGGAGGTGCGGAGATCGAGCAGCATGTACAGCCCAGGCAGTGCAACAGTCTTTAAGGGCCTGGACAGCTTTATGGCTCCCCAGCAAGACTGTGTCACCGCTCCCCAGTCAAGGCTGAGTCGGCGGGAGCACTGTAAAAGGATGGTGAGGGAGTACGTAGCCGATCGCACGACCGTCCTCCGTGACGCCTCTGCCACCTACAACTACTGGGTGTCGAAGCTGGACACGTGGCCTGAACTAGCGCTGTATGCCCTGGAGGTGCTTGCTTGTCCTGCGGCTAGCGTCTTGTCGGAAAGGGTGTTTAGTGCGGCTGGGGGAATCATCACAGATAAGCGTACCCGCCTGTCAACCGACAGTGCCGACAGGCTAACACTCATCAAGATGAACAAAGCCTGGATTTCCCCAGACTTCTCTTCTCCACCAGCGGACAGCAGCGATACCTAAGTAATACGTATTATGCACCCGCGGATGGAAGCTACGTTCTCTCTCACCATCCAAAACGGGGACATTTCTGCTTCATCAATCTGTGTCTAATATTCCTCCTCCTCCTCCTGCTCCTCCTCCTGAAACCTCACGTAATCACGCTGAACGGGCAATTTTTCTTAGGGCCACAAGGCTCACTCATATAATTTTTCTAAACAATTTTTATATGTTTCAATGCTCTTAAAAGCGTTGAAACTTTAACTTGAACCAATTTTTCGTTAAACTGGGCTGCCTCCAGGCCTAGTTACCACTTAAGCCACATTAACCAAAGCGATTAATGGGTTTCACCTGCCATCTTGGTTGGGCATGGCCAATTTTTACTGAGGTACATTAGTACTGTTGGTACACCAATGTTTTGGGGCCCTCACTGTGAGGGTATATATATATATTGCCATATGTGTTTTTTATGCTTTTATACCTATATGCAAGTTTTATTCAATTCCAAATGAGAAAAAACTGTAATACTTCGCCTTACATCAGATATGCCAAGGCTGAGAGAGATGTTCTAAGAAATTCAGAGAAGATACGGAACCAGACAAGGCCGCATGTACTTGGCCAATTTCCCAGAAGCGCTGGAACAAGATATCAAGATGTTCAAATGTACATAATTTTGACTGTCTTAGGCCAGAAATCCGGACTTCCCATATATGGATGTTAGGCCGGACTTCTTAGAATTGTGTGGGTAATTCTTTGCACTGGAGTTAATTGAATACGTGATTTTCTGTATAAGCCAGAGGCGCCTCACTGTCTAAGGCGGAAATCCGGACTGCCCATATATGGTTATGAGCCCATCACCCCTTGGTGGTGAGAGGGCAGAGGGTATAAGATCTCATATAATCTGTAATAAAGTGCGCAGTTTTTTCTCCCGTGTGAGGAGCTAGACCAGACTCCTGTGTGTGGTGTCTCTTCTTACCGCCGGCAGCGGGGCAAGTGGGGTGGGCCGGATTGGTGTTGCACTTAGAATTTTAACCCTCATAAATGGCGCCCGAACGTGCGGCGGTAAAATCGGAGCTTACAGCGCAATTCACCCGGATCCACGCTACTGAGAAACCGTCCTACTGCAAACCGAGCCTGATCAACTCACTTAGTACTCCAGGTAAGACAAACATATATTTATGTTGTGTTTTACACTGCGAAGTCTTGCAGCAGGACTGACTATCTGTGGTTTGTGACCGGACGGGTTGGGTTAAGAGTTCTACACGGTAACTCGTGTGGGCTCCGGGTTTGCCGTCATGGACCACTGACCGTGATATGCGCACCAATGGCTCACCCAGAAACTAGTCTGTAGTCTATTTGTTGTTGAAGTCCGTAGCGTTTTAGCGATAGTGGAGATTGTTTGATTGTTTGTTGTATCTGCAGAATTTTTTTTTTTTTTTCTCTTACTTTTCATTTGATCTCACAAGAGAAGGGACCCTCAGGTTAGTTTAGTTAGTTGTTAATGGTTTAGCAGAGAGGGATGCATTTTGTGATATGTCTCATAGAAAGAAGGGACTTTCGGTCGGTTTGCCTTATATATGGGGCTAGCGATTTGATTTCAGAGAGATGCATTTTTATGGGGCTTGGTTCCATAAGGAGAAGGGACCCTCGGTTGTCTGCCGGTATATAAGGGGCTGACAATTTGAAAATTAAGAGGGATGCATTCTATGGAGCGTGTTATTATTATTATTATTGTTGTTGTAATATGCGTAAGATCTTATTAAAGAAGATAGAGCCCCTCAAGGGCTGCCGCCGTGTGGATGAATTTGTAAAATGTAAGAAAACTCTAATGAAAATGTGTGACACCGACCCGCACGGCAGATTACAAAATGGTGTCTGGGAGGAGGTCTTTAGGACCGAGAGGTGCCTTGGAAGACCAAGGTTTGCTAGAAGCAGAGAGACAGTCAGAGAAAGTTACGTATGTACACATTATTTGTTTAAGAAAGTGTCCGTAAGTGAAATGTTGAAAAGTACAGTAAGTGATCAAGAGGGCGTCAGGAGAGTGTCTATTGAAGGTTATATTGGCAGTTAGGTAGGGGAGAAAAGTGATGAAGTAACAAGCAAGTCGATAAGAACGTTACAATGCACGTGATTGGTTGGCAAAGAGAGATGGAAATGTGTATAATACAAGATAGATAATAGATAATATGTATAATCCATACTAGGTGGATATATGTGTGTATATATATATACTGTATGTGCAAATAGTTAACAGCTTGCTCTTAGGGGAGAAGAGGTTGTTGACAAGTAGCTGCAAGGTCAGGAAGATAACAGCGAGAGAGAAAATGTAATAACATCTTTGGTTAATATCTTGGCTTGCTTGCAATGAATTGAAATGAATTTAATTAGTTATACTGTCTTAGTAGGCAGGGAAATATAGTAATTTCTAATGTATATTCTTACTTATACAGGGGTTGAAAATGAATGTTGCAAGGTCCCAGCATATGTGTTAATTATGATTTCAAAATGTTTTTTCAACAGTTTAAGCTAAAACTTATTTCAGTTTGTGTTTCATAGTCGCGGAGAGATAAGAGATTTGTTTTGAAAATGGTGGGGGCTTTCAGATTCACTCCAAATTCAGGGTCACAGATTCTAAAACACTTCAGCGTTTAATACAGCATATAATAGCTTCAGTAGATAAGAAATATAGAATATTTTAGTCACTCAGCAAACTTTTTCACATAATTTGTCATAAATAGCGCTCATTCACAATCTCATCTCAATAGAATTATGTACTTTATAAAATTAAAAGCACTCACCTCAATGTTTTTCAACTGATGATGTATGTTTGTCAAACTTTTTTGTCCGTGCATCTGCATGTACTGGTACACCTCAATGGGGGGGTGACGGAGCAGACTTGGGAGCATGGATGGATGAGAGTTAGTGACCCGTGTTCAAGCTGTGGTGGAATGTGTGATGTGGAAATTGACTGGGGGTAAAAGTCCTACCCCATGCATGGGACTTTGCTTGGTTGAGATGTGGACGTGTGGACGGTTAAGCTGAAATTAAGTTGAGAAGACGGACGCAATGTGCCAATATCGAAGGGGTGGAGCTAGATGATGTAATAGTACGTAGTAATGTTTCATCCCTCCTGCACAAGGGAGGGGGGAGAATTTTGAGCAGCTAGTTTTTTTGTTTTGTTTTTTTTTCTCCTGTCTCAGATTTTGATAAGACTGCAGGCAGGAACAGACTAATAATGAATCCACTTAAAGGGATATCACATTTCAAATATTAATAGGTGTTTGTAGATTATTCTTCCCCGATGTAACTCATGTTTCTGCTATAGGTGCTAACATCTTACAGGCCTTATCTGCTTCCATCAAATCTTTTTACAATGTTATAATAACTTAAACCCGGCTACTATTCTTCCAATTGAGTACCCTGGTTTAAAGGGGGGGAGGAGAAGGCATAGGTGATTCAGGTATTGCAAGTCAGCCATTCTAGGTATTGCAAGTCAGCCATTTTAGGTATTGCAAATCAGCCATTTTTAATTTTTTTTGCAAGTCATTTTTACATTTTTAAATTTTTTGCAACAAGGTTCTAATCTTTTTCAAATAGAATACCAGCCTGATTGTCTAGCATTGATGCAACAAGAAAATTTAAGTTTTAAAAAAAAAAAAAAGTTACTGAAAGCCCTTGTTAATAATGCATATTTTGAGTTGTTTTTTATAGATGGTACCCAGGGTGATTGACGACTCCACACTGGATATGCAGTGGTTACACAACAAGATGTCCTAAAAGCAGAATGTCTCCGCATGTCGCAGTACAAGAAGCGGAATTAAAAGCACTCACGGAGGCGTGTGGAGTGGCCACAGGTAAGACGGCAAACATTTACACTGACTCCCGGTATGCATTTGGCATAGCTCATGATTACGGCCCAACATGGAAGGCCAGACAGTTTTTTACCACAGCAGGACAGCCAATTAAGAATGGTGCAGCGGTGCAGTCTCATGGAGACCCTACTTCTACCTGACAAAGTGGAAAGCTCACACCAATTCCTACACCGGAGAAGCAAGAGGCAACGCCATCACAGACCACACAGCAAAAGCAGCGGCCCTCAAGCCGTGGAAGACAGAAGAAAAGAAGAATTTGACTAAACTTGGACTTTGATAAAAATCTTGGACTTTGATAAAAATCTTGGACTTTGATAAAAATCTTGGACTTTGATAAAAATCTTGGACTTTGATAAAAATCTTGGACTTTGATAAAAATCTTCGACTTTGATATGAACTTGGACTTTGATTATAGCTTTGAACTTTGACTAAAACTACAAATGGACTAAAAAGGGACGGCGTATGGTGAACAGTCAACAGCACTTGCCCACCATAGTCCCTGTGCCCCATGATGGCCCAGCTGACGCACGGAAAGACGCACCTCTCAAAGCAGTAATGATGTCGACGCTTGAACAAGGACGGGTGGCTCCTTGGTTTTCTGTAGCTGCTGCATCATTTGTCCAATTTTGCATGATCTTTGCCGTAAGCAACAGGGCAGAAGTAAATTTGCCACATCACACTTGCCTAGACCACTCTACCCATTTCAGGGATTGCAAATTGGCTACACTCAGCTCCTACTTGTTGGGAAGCATGAATATGTGCTTGTTGTTGTTGATGTCTTTTCAGGTTGGAGGCCTACTCTGTTACCAAAGTAAATAAGCAGGTAATCGCACAGAAGCTCATGAATGAGGTAATCCGCAGATATGAGGTACCGGAAGTGATTGAGTCAAACAAAGGTACACACTTCACAGGTGAAATAATGCAACACATCATGTCTGTTTTGGGTATATTCCAGACTTTTCACACACCCTACCATCCGCGGAGTAGGGGGAAAGTAGATACAAAAGACAATAGAGAAAATGGGTAAATTTTGAATTGAGTGTCTTTCATTAGTTTTTCTTTTTCCCAGGAGGGTACATGCCACAGTATCAGAGTTTGGGGAATGATTCTCTTGTTAATTTTGTCATAGGCCTCTCCAAGGAATTGTCAATAATGCATTCTGTAGTCTCTGCTTTTCTCCCAGGTCCTACAGATGAGTGTCACAATCTAAAACCAGGTGACAGGGTCTATGTGGAAAAAGTTTGAGAGAGAAACCCGGTTTGAATGTCCCTACCAGATGTTGTTCACCCAACTGCAGTCAAGCTTGAAGGAAAGCCCACTTGGATCCACACTTCGCACTGAAAAAACTAATGATCCTGCATATCCTTTACATGCTATAATGTGGTACAATTCCTCTAACACACACCTTTGACTACTGTACACTAGCCCCCTGTTTCAGAACAAATTAATACAATCGAATGTGCAATATGAAGCCTACACTGAGGGTGAGAATCCAACACCGCATCGTGCTAAGAGAGACATTGACACTCAAGGTGGTAACTTTGACCCACATGTATACATAGATACAATAGGAGTGCCAAGGGGGGTGCGAGATTAATTTAATTCTAGAGATCATGTCTAAGCAGGTTTTGAGTCCTTATTTGTTATTGTCACTGTTAATAATAATGTAGATTAGATGAATTATATCTATTACAATCAGCAGAGGTTTGTAAACTACACCAGAGATGCTTTGCAAGGGTTAGTTGACCAGTTAGGGCCCACTGCATCCATGGCGTTCCAAAATAGAGTGGCCCTGGATATGATTTTCGCAGAAAGAGGTTGGGTATGTAATTTTCTGTATGTGTATTATCCCTTTGATCAAAAAGAGTATGAGTAAGGGACTGGACAATGTGACCAAAATTTCCCTTGTTTGAAAAAGATGAAGAGCCAGTTCCGATAATGCCAACCAGATACGTTACCAGAAGAATGGAGAGATGGACTAGTACTGCGCCTGCCTCAGTCTCATAAGATGGACTGTCAGTGGACTTCCCATTTGCCTAGGGAAAGTGCAGAAGACCTTAGGTTCCGGCGAGGGCACACCCTGTGGGGTGTTAACTCGTACAGATAGAGGGTATGGATGCCCGGAAATAAGCCCAGGGAATCCATGGCCTCCTTCTGAGGTTAGGTAGGGATCCCTTCCCTTTTAGGAGTAGGGACTTACGGGCAGTGGAGAAACCCTGACGCAAGGGAGAGACGACCGAGGAAGAGTGCAAGGTCTGATGCTTGATCTCCATATTAAGTTTTTTAGGGGGGTTTGTGAGGGTATATATATATATTGCCATATGTGTTTTTTATGCTTTTATACCTATATGCAAGTTTTATTCAATTCCAAATGAGAAAAAACTGTAATACTTCGCCTTACATCAGATATGCCAAGGCTGAGAGAGATGTTCTAAGAAATTCAGAGAAGATACGGAACCAGACAAGGCCGCATGTACTTGGCCAATTTCCCAGAAGCGCTGGAACAAGATATCAAGATGTTCAAATGTACATAATTTTGACTGTCTTAGGCCAGAAATCCGGACTTCCCATATATGGATGTTAGGCCGGACTTCTTAGAATTGTGTGGGTAATTCTTTGCACTGGAGTTAATTGAATACGTGATTTTCTGTATAAGCCAGAGGCGCCTCACTGTCTAAGGCGGAAATCCGGACTGCCCATATATGGTTATGAGCCCATCACCCCTTGGTGGTGAGAGGGCAGAGGGTATAAGATCTCATATAATCTGTAATAAAGTGCGCAGTTTTTTCTCCCGTGTGAGGAGCTAGACCAGACTCCTGTGTGTGGTGTCTCTTCTTACGGCCGGCAACGGGGCAAGTGGGGTGGGCCGGATTGGTGTTGCACTTAGAATTTTAACCCTCATATCACCTACAGTGTAATCATAGCAATTTGTATGTTCTTCGCCTGCACTCATGGTACAGAAAGGTGTGTGGGGTTGGCCTACACTTTAGCTACATAAATGTAACTTGGGCCTTGGCTATACTGCAGCTACTGAAATGGAACTAAGACTGCGCTCCCACTATACTGCTGCTTCGGAATTTTTCCTGGGGCCTGTGTAGGCTGCTATAATGAGTTAAATGGAACTAAGACTATGCTCCTCCTATACTGCTGCTTCGGAATTGTTCCTGGGGCCTGTGTAGGCTGCTACAATGACTTAAATGGAACTAAGACTATGCTCCTCCTATACTGCTGCTTCGGAATTGTTCCTGGGGCCTGTGTAGGCTGCTACTATTACTGAAATGGAACGAAGACTGCGCTCCCACTATACTGCTGCTTCGGAATTGTTACTGGGGCCTGTGTAGGCTGCTACTATTACTGAAATGGAACTAAGACTGTGCTCCCCCTATAATGCTGCTAGTGATATGTTAGTGGGGCCTGTCGCTAATGCTACGGCTGAAATGTTACTAATTCTGGGCTCTGCCTATACCGCTGCTAATGGTATGTCTCTGGGGTGTGGAAACAGAGGCTTCCCAAAGACATGATGGCGGCGAGGCCATTTCCCACCAACGCTGTTACTGTTAAGGTGCATATAACCACGGACACGTGGAGAGGTCACGTAGTGCCTCCAAAACATCCCCCGCCACGGCCCACTTAATCCTGGCCACATTCCGAAAACCAACAAAATAAAACCACGCTACTAGGTCCGCAGTCACCACCACATTACCACCAACGCGGTTACTGTTAAGGTACATATTACCAGTCTGACTGGGGCATGCAGTGTTGGCCGGAGCCCACCTGCATTAAGCACGACATTACTACCACAGCTGTGTTGGGCAATGCAATGGGATATTTTTGTGTATCGCCGGTGGGTTCCAGGGAGCCACCCATGCTGTCGGTCGACAGGGACTTCACAATAGGGAGTTGTACCTGCCTGTGTCTATGAATTAAAAAGCCCGGTCTGACTGGGGCATGCAGAGACACCTTGACAGAATGAATAGTGTGTGGCACATAGGTTCCCCATTGCTATGCCCACGTGTGCAGCTCCTGATGGCGGTGGCACAGGATTATATTTCTCATTGCTTCTGTACAGCATTGTGGGCTATCGCCCCGCCCCTTTTAAAGAGGGTCGCTGCCTAGCCGTGCCAACCCTCTGCAGTGTGTGCCTGCGGTTCCTCCTCATGGCAGACGCACTTCTAAATAGACATGAGGGTGGTGTGGCATGAGTGCAGCTGAAGGCTGCGCAGGGACACTTTGGTGTGCGCTGTGTGTGTGTGTGTGTGTGGGGGGGGGGGGGTTGGGCAGCATGTAACCCAGGAGAAGTGGCAGCGGAGTGTCATGCAGGCAGTGATTGTGCTTTGTTGGAGGTAGTGTGGTGCTTAGCAAAGGTATGCCATGCTAATGAGGGCTTTTCAGAAGTAAAAGTTGTTGGGAGGGGGGGGGGCACTCTTGCCGCTATTGTGGCTTAATAGTGGGACCCGTGAACTTGAGATGCAGCCCAACATGTAGCCCCTCGCCTGCCCTATCCGTTGCTGTGTCATTCCCATCACTTTCTTGAATTGTCCAGATTTTCACACAAGGAAACCTTAGCGAGCATCGGCGAAATACAAAAATGCTCGGGTCGCCCATTGACGTCAATGGGGTTCGTTACTCGAAACGAACCCTCGAGCATCGCGAAAAGTTCGAACCGAGTAACGAGCACCCGAGCATTTTGGTGCTCGCTCATCTCTACTCATCTCTAATTATTATCTATATGCTGGCATTAAGTCAGTATTACAAGTCTTGTTTTGGACTATCTGGCACTTCATGTTAATTTATTGATTTTGTTAATGAATTACAGAAAATAAAGAAAAATTTGGTAATGAGAATGAGGTGTTTAGTATATAAAGCATGGCAGCATAAATGGTGTAGACGGCTGTTCCATAGATAGGTGTATAGGCAACGTTTCCACCTTTCCGGTCTTTATCAAGCCACTATCAATAGAAGCAGAGCAGTGTTCCATTGATAGTGGCTTGATAAAGACCGGAAAGGTGGAAACGTTGCCTATACATCTATCTATGGAACAATGAAAGCTTTTTTTTCTTAGACAGCCGTCTGCACCATTTATGCTGCCATGCTCTATATACTATACACCTGATTGAAATTTGGGCGGATGGTCCGCAACTCCTGCATTTGGCTTTGCATTGAATAACGTGATTCATTGCTCCCCCACATGAAGTGGGTTAACTAATTGAGTGCTGCTGGATACATTTTCTTATGAACATTTGATTAGGTAATGAGAATGAGATTCAAGGTAAGGGGATGTATTAAAACAGTGGGGCATATGAAGATTTTGGGAGAACAAACTTGGCCCTGCAATCTGGCCATAAAGGACAAGCAATGATATACATAGAGGAGCGGGCGCAAATATCCAAACTGATATAATGATGCTGGGGCTTCGTCACCCAGGATAGAAGGGTCGGGTGTTGGCTTCTGGCCTCACATTTGCCATTTTCCTTGTACTAATTTACCACCTCCTTGTTTGCACCCAATGCAATTCTCCAGTATACGGCATCCTTCATCAGTTGTCACCACCAAATAGCAAAGGGGATGAGAGAAAAACAGGGCTGCACCCTCTTTGTGCAAGGTCTCCATAGCAGCCACATGGTCTGCCTCACTGCTATGTACACCATCTGCTAACAAGTCATCAATATTCAGCTGTGCAGCCTTCTCTTACTGATGGTCCAATATCAGAACTACATACATTACTTACTACTTTCTAAGAAGCTGAGATACGAGGAGTTGTTTGTTGGGACTACTGATGAGTGAACTTTTGAAAAGGTCAGTTCACCAAACTTTTGCAAAAAGTTTAGTTCAGTCTGAACTACCTCAAACTGAACCAGAAGTTCCTCCAACCCCTAAAACCGGTATATAACACTGTTTAATGGCCATAAAGCCCTATATAACACTCTGGGATTGTTTATACAGGGCTTTCTTTGGCTCTTATATAGCGCTATACATTAGTATACAGGGCAAGTGTTGAGCAAACCAAAACAGTAGAACTTTGCGAAAAGCTCAGTTTGGGTTCATGTTCAACTGAACTTTTAGTAAAATTCGACTCAAAACAGGTTTCCCCTGGATTGGTTCACTCAACACTAGTTGGGATCCTCGTCTCAACACCCCTCCCCGTTAGTTTTATAAACATCTTGAACATTTCTGGGATCTTACGTAGACAGATGTTGTTCGTGAAGAAGTGGAGGAAGTTCTTGCACTCTTCCTGCCGGTTTCCACTTGTATTACAGGTGCACCAGGGGGCGACACTTGAAGATGAATTGTCCACATAGTTGGGTGTGATAGGACTACCTGTAAATAATAATACAAACATGAACATGTGATACGTACATACTATCACTTTGGATTTGCTACGCCATATAACATGTCTTCTACAGGGGTATTGCCTTAGCCTCGGTCTGGTTTTCCCCATGTCATGCAGATATTTTGGTAGTTCTCATCGGGTGATTCCTGAGTTGTGGCCACTAAATAATAATGTATTCAGTGGACTTTGAACGGTTGATTTTTGGGGGTTGAAATGTAGTGGTGCTACATGAAATAACACACCCCATCTTTAAATGAGCCCTGTTTATGATTCACCAGTCAGAAGCACAGAATGGACATACATGTAGACACCCATCACATCTTTAACTCATTTGAAGGAAGTGATCAAAGGTGTAACCTGAGGCTTCTGGGTACCAAAGAGGATAGAATACATAAATTACCGAAATACATTCGACAACACAGGAGTGGGACAAGCCTTCTCGTACTCAAGGCAAGGGTTTACAAATGTACCTACAGTCCCCTTCAGACATGTAGAGTTTAGCATAATGACTGTTGGGTAGTGGTGAGCAAATATGTTAAAAGTTTGGTTCGGCAGATTTGGCGAATTTGGAAAAAAGTTTAGTTCGGTCCAAAACTACACCAGAACCCTTAAAACTGGTATATAGCACTGTCTACGAGCCATAAAGCCCAGTATAATACTCTTAAGTTAACTATGAGGGTTTCTAAATACTTTGGAGATGTATTTAAAGGGGTTCTGTCAGGAAAATAAAAAAACTTATACTCACCTGTGCCTTGCCAGGCCGTTCACCAGGAAGCTGCTGCTCTTCTCCTGTCCCTCCTGCAGCCTTTCTATCACAGGGCAGAAGCTGGCAAAGTGCCAGCTTCCGCTACTGCTCCGACCACTGCCAAACAGCAAGTACTGCCATCCGGATCACTGGTTGACGCGTCACAAGTGCGCATGCGCCCCCCTTCCCAGCATGCTTGCGCACTCGCTGCTGACTCTCCAAGGACGTCGGAGGTTAGATGTGGCCAGGTCAGCGTCAGTGCGCAGGAGCCGCTGGGAAATGACCCCTCACGCGACAGCTACACAACGGAGGGAAGAAATACAAGGGGATTAGGTGAGTTTACTTCGTTTTTTAAACTCTTTTCTTTCCACGGGTTAGGCTCTACAGGGATGCAGGGCAGGATGCAGGTGAGTATAATTTTTTTTATTTTCCAGGCAGAACCCCTTTAAGGCAATGCTAATGAAGAAAAAATAAGAAGAAAAAAAGAGGAAGGAGAAGAAAAATGAAGGAGAAAAAAGGAGAATGAAAGGGGAAAAGGAAAAACAAAGAATAAAGAAAGGAGAAGAAAAAAGAAGAAGGGGAAAAGACGAAAAAAGACAGAAGGAAAAAGAAGAATTAAAAAGAAGGAAAAGGAAAAAAAGAAGAAATGAAATTTTTGTTTTTCCTTTCTCTTCTCCTTTTTCCTTCTTTCCAAAAGAAGGAGAATTTCAGTGCGTTCGGCAGAGAGAGGCCATTCGAGGTACGGGTTTACGCCAAGCTGTACTTTTAGCAAAGTTCGACCCAAAACAGGGTTTGACTGTTTCGGCTGCTCAACATTTCTGTTGAGAGGACAGTCAATAGTCAGCTTCCTTAATTCCCCCAGTAGCATGCACATTTATCTCTGCTGACAAGGCGTGTGGTATATGTGTGTGTGGCATTCGTTTAGGTGTTCAGCGAGGTGTACAAAGAAATATAAAGACAGTTCTACCAGTCATAATGGTGCCCCAGGCAGCCACTTACTACATATACCAGCCGTCCCAGCCCTGGAGATATCAGGTAGGGATAATACAGCAGCTATACAAAATCAGTGGTGCAGTACTGATGTGAGGATCATAGTAGATTATATGCTTGTCTTAATAAATTGGCATTTAGGTGATGCTTGAAGGCTTATTGAGTCGAGAAGTATCTGATATTTTCTGTTTTTGAGGAGGAGGGAGGCGAGAAGTATTTGAGGAGAAAGTGTGAAGAGAACCTGAGAGAGGTATGTAGAAGGTGTAAAGAGAAGTGAAGGAACAAGAGAAGAAGGGGAGCAGCGAGAGAAGTGGAGACATGAGAGGATAAATAGAGGAAGGAGGGAAGAGGTGCAATAAGGAGAAGCAGAGTAACACGTGGAGAGGAGGTGGAAGAAAGAGAAGAAAGGAAAGTTAGTGAAATAGGAGATGTGGAGGAACAAAAGGAGATGTGGAGAAACGAGAAGACGAGTGGAGGAATGAGAGGAGAAGTGGAAGAATGAGAGGAAAAGTGCAGAAATAAAAGGAAAAGTGTTGGAATGAGGGAAAAGATGCAGTAAGAAGGAGCAGAGTAATGAGGAGATATGGAGGGAGAAAATGAGAGATGGAAGAAGTATAAGAGAGGAAAGGTGGTGGAAAGAGAGAAGTGGGGGAACTAAAGGAGACTACAGGAACGAAAAGAGAGGTGGAGGAATGAGAGGAGAAGTGAAGGAATAAAAACAGAGGTAGAGGGATGAGAAGAGAGGTGGATGAATGAGAAGATAGAGGAGAAGACATTCAGAAATTAAAGAAGTGTAGAAATGAGGGAAGATATGCAGCAAAGAGAAGTGGAGTAACAAGTAGTGATGTGGAGGAATAAGAGAAGAGGTCGAGAAACAAGAAGAGAGGTGGAAGAAGGAGAAGAGAAATGGAGGAACGAGTATAAAGGAGAAGTGGAATAACAAGAGGAGCAGTGAAGCATAAAGACAAGTGTAGTAACAAAAGTAGAGGCAGAGGAGCAAGAGGAGAAGTGGGGAACAAGAGTAAAAGTGGAGAAACAAGGGTAGAGGTGGTGTAATGATAGGAGAGGTGGAGCAATGAGAGGGAAAGTGGAAGAATGGGTGCAGAAGGGAAATAATAAGTGGAGAAGTAGAGGAATAAGAGTAGTGCAGAAACAAGAGGAGCAGAAGGATAAGAGAAAAGTAGGACTAGGAAGACACTGAAGCAGTGAGCAGCACAGTTGAGGACTGAGATAAAGGAGGGTCTTCACTGGTTATAATGAGGGTCAGAATACACAAGTTAGTAGTCGTGAACGCTCCAGAACTACATCCATGTAGCATCTTATTTGGAGACAGTGAGAAACAATTCTTTCTCCAACCCTCTCCATGCCATGATGTGTCAGACACAATGGTGATTATGAATGGCATGCTAGCATGTCATTGTACATTGCCTTCTTATTTTTTCTTCCAAGCATCGCACAAGACACTACAAGATTGTCCCGAACACTTACTGGTAAACAGAACCAAGCATCTCATTATATTGAACAGGTTGTAAGTAATTCATGCAGCGCTTCAAACAGCATGCCGGCATTAGCCGCTCTCTGCCAGGGCTGAGTCTGACAGCAGCTGGTGTTCGCGGCCCTGGGTTGAACTATAGGGCAGCTTCTATCAGGGTAGATTATCAGCTCAAACACAAATCCTTCCTGCAGGTGATTCTTAGTGTAGTGAGCATTAAGTCACCTCCTTGAAGGCTTCCAGTCCTGAACGAGCAAGAAAAGTTTATTCTTTGGAACTACATGATGGAAAAAACAATACTGAAATATAGGAAACTTGAGGATGTAAAATGCTCCACTTGGGCAGTCCCCTTCCAGAATGTGGGCCCGTATGGACCGTGGTGGACAGTAAGGAAGAGTATACTCCACAACAAATGCAAAGTGAGGCCTTGGTGTTGGAATGTGAATTGTATCAAAAACTGTGTGAAATATACCACTTATATGGGCCAATATTTGAACCAAATTTCAGCAATATGGAACTGAGCATGATCTGTGGGAACATTCGAGATGTCAGAATTACATAAGGTGTGGGAGCTGTGTTATAGCCAGGGGAGTGCAGCCAATGGACTGTAATAGAGTGCAATGCTGCTGTAAGAGCTAGGTGAAACAGTCTGCATGACACAGTGCAAAAACTGGTGAGAGGAGCAGAAGGAGCTGTGAGGACGCTGAGGACCACCAGCTGAAGCTCAGAGAACACTTGGAGCTCTGGAGGAATGGCTGGGAAGTGGACATTGTTTGAGGAGTAGCTGCCACCCAGGGTACAACAATCTGCTGCAGTGAGGAAGCCAGCACTGAGGCTACACCTACAGGACATCTGCATGACACCCCCCACCCCCAAGTATTTTCAGGAATCATGGTTGAAGAACACTCCCAACTTCATAGTAGGTTGAGTCAATTGGAGCTAGTACTTCAGTGCAATGAACGTAAGTGAGGGTGGCCTTCTAAAAAAGCTGATCACTGTGCACACCAGGACTTTTTTAGTTAGCTAGAACACCTTCCGGAAGCATAGCAAGGATTTAAACACTGGACAGAAGGAATCTAATGAGGGCTTAACTAGTTAGAAGCAAATTTTCATTGTGGCATTTTCTGAAGTTGCGCTGGGACATTTAGGCCTCCTTCACATGGGCGACACTGATATCACCATGGGAAAATCACAGCGATATTGCAGCTGTGTTCTTCTGTGAGATATTGCTGTGTTTTCTCACTACGATATTGTGATTTTGTGGCGCTACAAAGTCACGCGTAGTGCTACAAAGTTGTGCAACTTTGTAGTGCTCTTTTGCCGGAATTTTTGGGAGGCCTAGAAATGTAAGCCCTACCTTTAAAATAAGCCCTATCTGTATCAAAAAGCAAAAAAACCCACAATACATCACCTTGCAGGTGCAGTCTGCTCCACCACACTTCTCCTCTGCAGCTCCGGCCATTCAATGCCATGGCTGTGATTGGTTCATTGAGCACTACAGTGATTGGCTGAGTCGCGGCACGCAAGAACCAATCAGAGCCAGTGCTTCCTGGAGGCGGGTTTTTTTAATCTCCAAACCAGGAAGCACTGGCTGAAGACTACAGACAAGTGCCGGAGTTGCAGAGGAGAAGTGCAGCAGAGTGGACTGCGCCTGTTAGGTAATATATTGTGTTTTTTTCATGCAGATAGGGCTTATTTTAGGGCTCAAACAGTACGACTACCTACTGTAAAAGTTACACCGCACGAAAACCGCATTTTCGTGCAATGCGATGCAACAGAAAGGAAGGCTCCATAGAGAAATATGGGCAACAAAATATCGCAAATCGCGGCTGTATAGAGCATCAGGCGATTCTGTATTCTCGCAATGTTGCAGCCTACAAAACAACACTAATGTGAAGGAACCCGTTGGAAATGATGGGCTTCACATACATGCGACCTGTAGCAATGTCGCATTGCCAGAAAATCGTGCGATTTTTACACCTGTGTGAAACCGGCCTTATGGACCTTAAGTAGAAGGATGGGGCAGTCCTTTGTTCATGAGCCTAGAGAAGATGCTTTCCCTGCCTCTTTAGTATCACCGCTGTTGAATGGAGGACAGCTTTGTTCTGACTAGCAATGAGCAAGCTTTGAAAGAGTTCAGTTTGGCCAGTTTACCAAATTTCAGCAAAATGCTTGGTCCGAATGAATTTGAACTAAACTAAAACTTCGCCAATACCTCTAAGACTATATAAGACTGTTAGGCCTCCTTTTGAGATGTTTTTAAGGCAAAGTTAATGCTGAAAAAGAAGGAAAAGAAAGGAAAAATAAAGAAAAGGAGAAGGAAAAGAAGAAAGAATGAGAAGGCAACAATTATTTTTCCCTGTTTCCTACTTCTTTTCTCTTCTCTTTTTCTTGCTCCTTCTTCTCCTTTTATCTTCCTCTTTTTCATTCCTACTTCTTTTTCTATCTTTTGCTTTTAGCGGTTTCAGCTGATATGAACCATCCGAGGATCTGGTTTTTGCCGAACCAAACTTTTGGCAAAATTTTACCCAAAATAGAATTCAACTCTTTTGTTTCACTCAACACTAGTTCTCACTATTCAATTAATGGTTCTGAAGGCATTGGGTATTGAGCAGCACATGAGGACCAGGGGTGCAGCTGTAGGGTGTATAGATAGAAATTACACCTGAGTGCTGATGCCTGAGGGGGGCCAAAGACTCTTCATACAAGCCATACAGAAGACACCACTAATAAGTGGCACATAGTAGATGGGGGGCTGTTCAAGATTTTGCACTTTTGCCCAGGAGCTTAAGTTCCATCTCTGGTGAGGGCCTATTGCCAGAGGTACAGAACTCATAAAGGGCAAAGCATATAAGAGATACATGCTTCTCAAACGCATAGTGTAGGCTAGCTCAGCTCAAATGTATAATGCTATGGTGGTCGGTAAAGAGTCCCTTGACTTTTATCACATTGGTGAGTGTTTCCATAACAATTCATGCAGATCTGAACAGTTAAATGATAAATTCAGCTGAGCTGCACCATCCTACCAAAAGTAATTGGATACCTGAGCAAGAATCCAAACTAGTACTTATTTCCATATGTTAATACGTAGTTGGGCTCCTTTGGGCCTAATGACATTGGATACTCTCCGTGGCATACTTTCTACTAATGTCTGATACACTTCAGTAAGTACTTCACTCCATTCATCCTGCAAATGTCTGGTGAGTTTTCTCATAGAAGATGGATGCCGTTCATATTTCCTACCATTGAGGCTGGTTGCTGCCATTTTTTTATTTTGTTCCTGAAAAATCTTTTCTGGGGGAAACTGGGCTTATCTTTTCTAACCTAGTGATAGGATCGCCTATCTCCTCTGAGTGAATGCAGGGTATCTCCCCACCTTGGGACTTACCTTTCAATCTTCAATCCTGCAGTTTTATTTTCTGTCAGGAAGCGGACTTATTTGTTCTCATTAATTGGTAGAACAGTCCACTTTCCTTCTATTTAAAGAGGGGTGAGTCTCGTTTTCGGGACTTACCGATCTCTTTATAGCTGACTTATTGATCCATAATTGATGGTTCCTGATGAGGCTGCGTTTATCGTAGCGGAAACGCGTCGAACCCAGTTAAGCATTTTTTCAGCAGTTGATGCACTGCACTTTGTGGCTATACATTGGCTTAAAAGAACGCCATGTTGAGCCATAATGATTGACGATTGTCAGCTTTAAATTTTTTTCTTCTTCGACTAGCCGTAAAAAGTGTATCTCATCCCAACCAAGAGACACAACCACGGCCTGTTGATGAAATTGACAGCATTCATCTTCATTGAATAGCTGTACTATCTGTTCACTATGATGGGAACAATCTAGCTAGTTCCATTGAGCCAAACTTAAATTCTCTGTCTCAAGTTGTATACGATATTAAACTTGAGAAGTATCGGGAATTCCTGATTTCCCGATACTGTGTAACTATACACTTTTTTCAAGGGTGGCTCATTGGCTGTTCTTTCCCCAGAAGTTGCTAGGGGTTAGACATTTTAACATTTTTTGTTTGTGTGTCTGTAAGCTAGGACTTTGACTAAACAGAATCCTTTTTTATGTAAGACTGTAATTAAAAGTTACGTTTTAGAGTTACCTGAGAACCCTCACTGTGACGAAATAAAGAATTATCCAGGTGTTCCCCCTGCTACTGCGAAACCCGTTCATATTTCCTGACCCAACATTCCAGTTTGTCCCAGAGATGATCAGTAGGTTCAGGTGGGGACTCTGTGCAGCCAGCCCAATCGTGGAACATCCATATCCTCAAACCCACGTAAAGCAGTGTTGGATGTGTGACAAGGCATGTTGACTTGTTGGAAGTATGGCCGACCATTCCCAGAGCATTGCCATGTTGTCAGCCGCACATTATTCTCTAGAATGTCAGGGTACATCTCCATGTTCATGGTTCTTGTCACTACAACCAACAGAGACTATGCCGCGTAACACATCCCCAGACCAAAAGGGAACCTTGCCATACTTAACTGTTGGCACAACACATTCAGGCAAAAGGCGTTACCCAGCATCCTCCTCACCCGGGTATGTCCATTAGATTTAAAGACAGAGTAGCATGATTCATCACTCCCTAGAATGTTTTTCCATTGCTCAACTGTCCAATGATGACGTTTCTTTCACTATTTTAGACGAGCTGATGCATCTTTTTTGAAATAACTCACCAAACATTTGCAGGATGAATGGAGGGAAATACTAGTTCAAGTGTATCAAACATTAGTAGGAAGTATGTCACAGAGAGTATCCGAAGTCATTAGGGTCATAGAAGCCCCATTAAGAAGTAAGACATGGAAATATATACTAGTTTTGATTCTTGCTCAGGTGTCCAATGACTTTGGGTAGCATGGTGTACATCTGTACACAGGCACATGGATGATAAGTTACCTATAATCCCTGTGTACGCCATCAGACAAGCTGCATGGTTCTCCCGCGCACATCCGGTCACAGACTGCACTGAAGGCTGACAGTCTAATTGGAAGGCGGCTAACCGGGACCTGAAGAGAGAAAATGAGAAGAAGACATAAATATTTCTGTAGAGATGAGGCAGAACAATGCAGCAACCCAAAGCAGCCACCTCTATGGCGGAGGCACCAGGTCTCAGTAACACACAGCACATGGCACTTTAAGTAATGATGCAGCCGCCGGGCCGTGCGTCTTGCGAGGGTCGTACGTCTTGCTCTGTAGAGTAATGCTGGGCACAGTGACACATTCTAAATCTATCTCTATATTTATACAGCGAGGTGCTGATATATAGATCCAACCAGGAGCCATAAATAAGCCACAGCTTGTCCTACGACTGCAGAGGCACAGTAACAGTCACCTTGTAATCAAAGAGCATTTTGACCTAAAATTTAAGAAACTATTGTAGTAAATAGACACTGAATGACCACTTTATTACAGATCCCAAACTAGTCGCACGTCGGACATCCGTTGACCTTCAGATCCGCAGCAATATGTGGTGGCATACATTCCACTAGGAGAAATATTGGCCCACGTGGACAAAAAGCTTCTTCTAGTCCCCTGCAAATTACATGTAGGTGCTGACATGTTCTGACAGGAAGGGTTCAGCGATTCATGCTGCTCGTACCAAATTCTGACCTCCCATCAGCACGGGGCAACAGAAATCTGGATACAAAAAAATCTGAAAAATAATTTGCCCACCTTTACTTCACCCAAATGCCTTGCAGTTTGTGAACCGGTCGCCTGCTGTTATAGCCCACGTTAGCAGGACCACCAGTGTTGTATTCGGCTGCTCCTGATTGTGCACTGCCTGTCCATCAGAAGGACTCCTGACATCCTCCACTGACCTGGTTCGGTGATGAGTTGTTTCCATCCACAGGATCCCTTTCAATAGATGTTTTTCCACAATCACGCCATTCTCGGTATACTCCCCACACCGTTACATGAGAAAATCCACAGCGGTTGGCAGTGATATCCCGGCCCCGGCTAGTGTAGCACCATTGACCGCCGGCCTCGTTGTAAGTCCCTCTGAATTTTCCCATCTAATGTCGATTCACGCTAAAACTGATCCGCGGAAACTTGTCAGTTGATTTTATGCCGCTCTCCGGGGTCACGGGTCTGATTTCCATACGAGGAACCTCAATCATAAAAGGGTTGGGGGCTCTAATAAAGTGGCCAGTCATTGTTGTCCTGTCACATGGCCTCCATTACAGCTTTCCAATAGTCCATCCTGTACCCTGGTATGGCTGTATAATTAGGCAGGTATGCTTTTCACACATCCAGAAAAGCTTTGGCAAGTTTCATCACCAACATAGAAGGGGGTTATTTACTGTTAGAGCAGTTAGACTGTGGAACAATCTGCCTGAGGAAGTGGTGATGACAAAATCCATATAGGAGTTTAAAAGGGGACTTGATGTCTTTCTGCAGCGGAAGGATATTATAGGTTATAAATCTTAGGTTAATTGTTAATCTGGGTATACAGGCAGGTAGGAACTATTAGGGGTTGATCTAGGGAACAGTCTGATTGCCATTAGGGAGTCGGGAAGGAATTTTTTCCCCAAAAGGGGTAATTGGCTTCTGCTCTTGTTTTTTTTTGCCTTCCTCTGGATCAACAACCTAGGAGGATAAACAGGCTGAACTAGATGGACATTGTCTTCATTCGGCCTTACAAACTATGTTACTATGTAACCTGTAAAAATAGTTCTGTGTTTCCTGCGCCTTCAGGGGAAAACATACATGGCTTTTGTAACTCAAAATTCTCCCTGCAGAGAGAACCCACATCTTCTTGATCAGAGGAAAGCCCAGAACGCAGAACAACTCAGTGATTATATACTGTATCAGAACCAAGCTCCTAACATGAATACATCACCAGAACCAAGCTCATAAAATAAATGCAGCACCAGTACCAAGCTCATAACAAATACAATGCCAGAACCAAGCCCAGTACACAAATTCCGACACTAGAATCAAGCCCAAGATCATAACATAAGTACAGCAGGACAACCAAGCCTATAACATAAATATAAAACCAAAACCACGCTCAGTACATAAATACAGAAGCAGAATCAAACTAAGTACATTAATACAGCAGTTGAACCAAGCTCATAACACAAATACAGCACTAGAACCAAGCTAAGTACATAAATGCAACACTAGAACCAAGCTCAAAACATAAATACAGAACCAGAACCAAGCTCAGTACATAAATACAACACCTGAACAGGAATATCTCAGATGGGATTACTTTAAAGGGGTCTTGTGGGACTAAAAAAATGCTAATGGGCAGAGAATAGAGTAAAATAAAAAATTAGTAAACGATACTTACCTGTTAAATGACCCCCTGATGCAGCGGAGGAGTCCTGGTCCCCGCTGCTGCAATCCTGGAAGTAGCTGCACCAATCACATGGCATTTGTGGCAGGATCACTGCGAAAACCTGTAATTGGCTGAATGCTCACATGTACATTGAATGGCATGTGACCAGGCAGCTTCTTCCAGGATCGGAGGGTCAGGGGCCAGGACTGAGGGGCCATTTAAGAGGCGAGCATGGCTTATGTTTTTATTTTACACCAGCCCATCACATTTATTTCAGTCCCAGAAACCCAGTTAAGCTTTATTGTGGCCTTGGAGAGTGATCCAACCTGAACATGTGGCACGTGGGTTCGCACACCTCTGTTCAGAGAAGAAGGCCTCCTTATGAAGCAAAGCTCTCGCTTTCACAATATCCTGGATCTACTGCAGAAAGAAAACTAATCCTGAGGAGTAAAATGTTCACTGGAGAAATATCACACCGGATTCAGAGGAGGAAATGAGATTTGTATCTGTCCGCGGAGCATTGTGGAGTAAATGGTTATGACAGCGGCAGGAGGACACCGAGATAAACGGTCCTAATCAGGGTCTCCAGGACACGAGGTGGAGAGAACAAATAAAGTGCCAACGCCGTTCGATAGAAGCGATGTCCTTCTGCAGATTTGTCGCTGGCTCATAAGGATGCTGGGAATTTTCCAATGACTTGTCATGGGGGAAAGGGAGCAAGATTGGGGTGCGCTTTCTTAATGAGGGAGATGCTCTCCAGCTACCTAGGCATGGGCATCTGAGATGTGTACCCTATGTATACCCAATGTGCAATGAAAGATCGGTCTAAATGGCAGAAAGACTGGGCAGGGACTAGCGCCCGCCTTAGGTTAGATGACGTACTTTGCAAAATTATATTTGGCTCCCCCTCATCATAAAAAAAACTATGTTTACTGTATCGATAGGTGAACTGTCTGTATTCTGCTTGTGTAGTAAGCAACAAAATAACAGCGAAACCACACTAGAACAGCTTGATGAATAAATAGTGTAGCAGAACCAACTTCATACCATAAATACAGCGCCAGATCCAAGCTCAGTGCATTAATGCAGCACCACGATAAAGCTCATAACATAAATACAGCATAAACCAACCTCAGTACATAGATACAATACCAGAACCAAGCTCATGCCATAAATGCATCCCCAGAACCAAGCACATAACATAAATACAGCACCAGAACCGAACCAACCTCAGTACATAGATACAATACCAGAACCAAGCTCATGCCATAAATGCAGCCCCAGAACCAAGCGCATAACATAAATAAAGCACCAGAACTGAACCAACCTCAGTACATAGATACAATACCAGAACCAAGCTTATGCCATAAATGCAGCCCCAGAACCAAGCACATAACATAAATACAGCACCAGAACCGAACCAACCTCAGTACATAGATACAATACCAGAACCAAACTCATGCCATAAATGCAGCCCCAGAACCAAGCGCATAACATAAATAAAGCACCAGAACTGAACCAACCTCAGTACATAGATACAATACCAGAACCAAGCTCATGCCATAAATGCATCCCCAGAACCAAGCACATAACATAAATACAGCACCAGAACTAAACCAACCTCAGTACATAGATACAATACTAGAACTGAGCTCATAACATAAATGCAAGTCTTTGTAGGGCAATCATTCTGCCTAGCCTACATGGACAGATCACTGGGTCATTGTCATCCTACCTAGCCTACATGGACAGATCATTGGGTCATTGTAAGGCAGTCATCCTAACTAGTCTACAGGGGCTGGTGATTGTAGGACAGTCATCCTACTAGTCATCTTATCTAGTCTACATGGACAGGTCATCATAAGGCAGTCATCCTACCTTCTATACATGAGCAGGTCATCGTAGGGCAGTCATCCTACCAGTATTGCATCTGATCAGTAGCACTTACACTATCTAGGAAATTAATTACAGTCTTTGGAAGTGTGATCACAGGACTGGAATATAGAGAGGCCAAAGTACGGTAGGCAATTGCTTTGGGGTAATTACCACACAGCTCCTTCTAGCTCTTCGTAGAATCTTTGCAGCTATAAGACAGGGCAGTTGGAAAAGAATTAACCAATTGACCATAAGGTGGGGGATTACCTCCAGCTTACATCCTCTTGGTACCCGCTCTGTCAACAAGCCAGTGGCCAACACCCTATGCAGCCATATGGATTGCATGTAGCTAAGGTTGGCCATGGCAGGGACACTCCTGTATTTTAGTGAGGTTATTAACCACTGGACAACAGGGCTCATATAATTGAAGGGGTATTCCTGCAAGAAATCCCTCAGCAATCTATAAAACCGGGGACCCTTGTCAGCGAAAAAAAAAGCAACTATAGTAATAAGTTGTTTATAATGTTGACCATGTATGTTGCTGCTTTATATGACTATGTGAATTAGGGAAACAACTGATTGAAAGTGCTTCTCTATGCATACTCATCTTCACTGCAGTCATGATTGTTTGGGGGCCCCTATTCTAAAGACTGGTAGGAATTCCAGTAGGGCCTGTAAATGCCTCAGGGGCCACAGCGGGGCCAAACAATTAATAAAAAGGCGCAGTGGGGCCTATAAATGATTCAGTTTGCACAGTGGGTTCTTATTAATGACTTAGGGGGCACAGTGGGTTCTTATTAATGATTTAGGGAGCACAGCAGGGCCTACAAATTACTTAAAGGGCACAGTGGGGCCTATAAATGACTCAGTGGGCCCATTGTGACTCTATAGCCCAAAGGTCCATGTAAACCTGGAGCTGGCCCTGATCCTGAGAATACACTGTAATCACCCAAAGCACCCCAGACCACAATGGATTTTATGGTAACCCCTACCCCTTACCTGGCACAGTAATACTAATGGACATAGGTGAGAATTGTCTTGATATATGCTCCTTGGTCCATAAAAACTCACATCAGCTGTCTGCTATTTGCATGTCATAGTAAGTAATGAATAAAGACATTGCAAACAGAGTTTTATGTTGATTCAAAATGAATTGATGCTTACAGGGGTATAACTAATGGAGGGCTGGTGGGCATGTGCCCCATGCACTGGGTGCCGAGGGGCAGCTAGCCACTCTTCCATAGCGAAGGTATTTAGATGCTGACCTAGGGCAGTACATTGAATCCCTGCCCCAAGCGCAGCAAACCCTAGCTACAACCCTAGGACCGCTATCTTCATGGTCTCCACGCGGGGTGCAAGGACTTTCTCTGCAGTACATTATGTTCTTATGTTTCAGGCTGAGAAATCATAACAATTCCCTCATCTAGAAATAAAAATGAACATTTATTTTCATGGACACATGGAAATGTTACATTCAGACCCGCGATGACCATAGACCCAATCATTCTGCAAAAGAATCAGCTATTATAATGATAATTATATGCACATAATAGACCTAAATTAAGCAAGCATCCCATAAAAGTAATTGTTAATCAAAATTACTTCCTACCAGCTTTATCCTCTACTGAAAACGCAAGACAAACCCAATCTATCCCAAATCATACCTTGTGTACAATTCATGCGGGTGGACAATGGTGGTCAGCATCTCCTGGAGAAAGGAAGAAGGACTGGAGAGGCTGGAGTATTAACCAGTCCTTGATATGGTTGGTTCCGGAGATGCCTGGCAGCAACTTATTGACTCCTTATAATACCGCATGGACATATGCCTGTACTGTACATACGGGTTTATAAGGGAGTTGGAGTCGTTCAGCAATAATGCCCACACAGGGTCAGATCAAGATTATCCTTCTCCCCAGTAACACTGTCTAGTAATGTATTGCGCAAACAGAAAATGGTGGAAAAGTTCAATCAATGTCCACAATAACCAAAAACAGTCTAATACCGTGTTTCCCCGAAAATAAGACCCTGTTTTATATTAATTTTTACCCCAAAGGAGGTGCTAGGTTTTACTTTTGGGGAATGTTTGATTATACTTGCCTGACAGGCTCGGTCCAGGTCTTTCCAGCTGCTTTCCGGAGCTCCGACACATTTGCTTGCAGTCCTTGGCTGCCCACAGAAGATCCCTTGCTGGTTACGGGATTCATAAATCCTGCCTCCAGTAAGGGATGGCTGTTATTGGCTCTTTGAGTGCTGCATTGATTGGCTGAGCAGCGGTTGAAGAACCAATCACAGCCATCGCATTGGTTCATCGAGCGCAGCATTGATTGGTTCTCGAGCGCTGCTCAGCCAATCAGAGCCATCGCTTCCTTGAGGTAGGATTTATGAATCTCAAAAACAGGCAGTGATCTTCTGTGAATAGCTGAGGACTGGAAGAAGCGTGTCGGAGCTCTGGAGAGCAGTGGGAGGGACCTGGTCCGAGCCTGCTTGTGGATTTTGCCACAGATTTGATGCAGAATCTGCATGGACTAATGATTGCATGGTAGCAATACTTGTGTAATCAGCATGATGCAGTTAATGCCTGCTGCTCATGATGAGCATTCTCATCACATATGGTCAATTGGTTAATTCTTTTCCAACTGCCCTGTCTTATAGCTGCAAAGATTCTACGAAGAGCTAGAAGGAGCTGTGTGGTAATTACCCCAAAGCAATTGCCTACCGTACTTTGGCCTCTCTATATTCCAGTCCTGTGATCACACTTCCAAAGACTGTAATTAATTTCCTAGATAGTGTAAGTGCTACTGATCAGATGCAATACTGGTAGGATGACTGCCCTACGATGACCTGCTCATGTATAGAAGGTAGGATGACTGCCTTATGATGACCTGTCCATGTAGACTAGATAAGATGACTAGTAGGATGACTGTCCTACAATCACCAGCCCCTGTAGACTACTTAGGATGACTGCCTTACAATGACCCAATGATCTGTCCATGTAGGCTAGGTAGGATGACAATGACCCAGTGATCTGTCCATGTAGGCTAGGCAGAATGATTGCCCTACAATGACTTGCCCATGTAGACTAAGTAGGATGACTGCCTTACGATGACCTGCCTATGTCGACTAGGTAGGATGACCCGTAGAATAACTGCCCTATGATTGTCTGCCCGTGTAGATTAGGTAGGATGACTGCTTTACAATGATCCACTGATCTGCCCATGCAGACTAGGTAGGATAACTGGTAGAATGACTGCTCTACGATGACCTACACATGTAGATTAGGTAGGGTGATTGCCCTACATTGTCCTGTCTACATAAAATAGTTTAGATAACCAGTAGGATGATTGCCTTACATTGAACTGTCCATGTATATTAGGTAGGATGACCAGTAGGATGACTGTCCTATGATGACTTGTACATGTAGACTAGGTAGGATAACCAGTAGGATGACTACCCTATGATGACTTGTACATGTAGACTAGGTAGGATGACCAGTAGGATGACTGTCCTATGATGACTTGTACATGTAGACTAGGTAGGATAACCAGTAGGATGACTACCCTATGATGACTTGTACATGTAGACTAGGTAGGATGACCAGTAGGAGGAATGCCCTATGATGACTTGTTCATGTAGACTAGGTAGGATGACCAGTAGGATGACCGTCTTACATTGATCTGTCCATATAAACTATGCTTTAGAAATGAGAAGCAGATGTAACTTTTCATGATGTGTTTCCTTCATAATCTGGAAGTTTTGAGAGTCTTTTCTAGAAGCTAGTGTCATGCAATCACTTCTCCATGGCCAGCCATCCTTACATAAGCATCCGTCTGTAAGATGTTATTCAATGCTGATCATGGACAAGAAAGAATAGATACATTACGTTGCTTAGGCCTCTTCACGTCTAATGTCAGAAGATCTATGACATGTTCCACGATGGATATTGACTTGCTGCCTCTAGTACTCGCCACACAATCACTCATGCCCGTTGCCATTATGAGTCTTGTAGCGTATCTAAGTCGAGGGTTTATTGGACTTTAACTCAAGGACCTTTAAAATCCTCTGGAGAATATTAAATGTCAAGAGCTAACTGATAATTAAAAAGTATAGCACTCCTCTCCAGCACTGCGAGGTAATATACAGCTGAGGTCTGGCGTTGTGGGACTGAGATGTAGCATTGCCGGTGGGACATGACGAGAGTTTTAGTTATTGAGATGTCTAGTGTCAGCAGATCCTAAGGGACCAGGGTTTTGATTTAATTTTATACGGCAATGTAGTTTAAAAGCTTCTGTTGATGATGTAGAATATAAGTGACAACAATAGCGGGGATGTCTCACCACAACCTCTTTCCATATACCCTACTACGGAAGGTCTTTTGGACATTCCCAACTTGGGACTGTCAGAGCGAAGAGCTGATAAGGAAGAGTTGCTTTTGCTTTGATGGACCCGACCTGTCCACACATTCCTAATTTTATACTAAACAGGAAATGAAGAACCACAACTTTCCCGCAATATCAGCTGTTGTCTGGTGTTTTCTGAACCCGGGGCCATGACAATCACTGGGCTAAACTCATATTAAAAAGGGCTTATTAGGAGGAGACGATCCTTTTCTGAATACAAAGTTGTATCCTTTGGATTGACAACTAACTCTCTGAGCCATAAGATATATTCGAGGAGGTTCTCACTTCCATTCCCCAACACAGTAGTAGATAGGGTTAGGTATAGAGTTATCATTGTGTGATGGAATTTCCATCTGGGCTATTAGGTGTCTGAATGCAAAGTTTGAATGCCCAGTCACTATTCAGACAATATGACCTATCCTAATGGCCCATGGCCAGATGTGGCCCACATCTCAAGTCCTTCTTTACTTTCCTAAGCTCCAACCATTGTATAACAGAAACAGTTTTTTCATTTTAAGTTCAACAATAAACTTGTTGAAAACCAATGGACTACATAAAAAAGAGATGCAGCCCCCCTCCCCATACATCAATATGGACCACCAAGGACAAAGGGATCTTCGTTTTTACTCCACATGATTTTCATACTCCCATCCCTTTCTTTGCTAACAAGGCTAACATTTGAAGAGAGGATTCCACCATCTTCTCACCATCCAATAGCAAATAGGACTAGAGAAAAAAGAGCTGTGCCCTCTTTCTTTAAGGGACTTATACTAGCCGCATGGTCTGTCCCACTGGTATATACATCCTACAAATAATGTGCTTTATAGTACAGTACTGTACATGTTACAATCCAACGGGAATAGAGAATATAGAAGACATTCAACATAGAACTGAGATACACCATCCTACCAAAAGTAATTGGTCACCTGAGCAAGAATCAAAAGTAGCATTTATTTCCATATGTTAATACTCAGTGGGGCTCCTTTGGCCCTAATGACATTGGATGTTTTCAGTGGCAAACGCTCTACTACAGTCTGATACACTTCAGCTGGTATTTCCCTCCATTCATCCTGCAAACGTCTGGTGAGCTCTCTGAAAGAAAATGGACACTGTTTCTATTTCCTGACCCGACGTTCCAGTTCGCTCCACAGATGCTCAATAGGGTTTCGGTCATCAAGCCAGTCCAATCATAGAACATTCATATTCTCAAACCAACATAAAACATCCCCAGACCATAACGGAACCTCTGCCATACATAACTGTTGGCACAACATACTCAAGCTTCCCCAGGCACCTCTGTCTGATGTGAAGATGAAGTAGTGTGATTCATCACTCCAAAGAACGTTCTTCTATTGCATTATCTTCAATAACGACACTCCTTGCACCATTTCAAATGGGCTGATGCATCGTCACTGAGAGAACCCGCCAGACATTTGCAGGATGAATGCAGGGAAATACCAGCTGAAATGTATCAGATATTAGCAGAAAGTATGCCAGGAAGCGTATCCAATGTCTTTAAGGTCAAAGGGGGCCCCACTAAGTATTAAAATGTGTAAATAAATACTACTTTTGATTCTGGCTCAGCTATCCAATTACTTTTGGTAGCACAGTGTACGAATCCTTCTAGGGTGAAGTAACTTACCTGCAAATGTAATCACCCTTACAAGATTCCAGTGGGTTGAGGCAGTTGGGCTTCTCTTTTGACTCATAAGAACAAGCTGGAACGATGGTTTGCCGCCTTCGTTCTGCGCAAGCTGTGTCTTCACACGGACAGAAGAGTAGTTCGCTGGTATACTCAGCTGGAACTCTGTCAAAAAACTTCCTCAAGGCCTTATGACACTTGGAACGGTTGCAAGAGTCAGTCCGTGCCATGGGACGTATGCACAAGCCGACATACTCTGTTCGCAACTTTTGGCAGGTGGGGTCCACATTGCAAGCTTTTGCTGCATCAAGGCATCGGTTGACTTGGGTGACTTCATTCTCTGAACCTGAAAGAAACAATGAGGTGTAAGCAAAAACATTCAGAAATGATCTGAGCATCTAGTGGAACTCGGATGTTCAACTGCAATCAGGTAATTTAGCCCTATCCAAAATTAATATTTTGTTTTAAGGGGGGTTGTGCAAAGTTATAAAGTTATCCCCTATTCATAGGATAGAGGATAACGTTATAATCATTAGGATCTGACCAATGGAACCTCCACTGATCCCTAGATCGGGGGTTCGGAAGTTCCCCGCAGGAATCAAGCAGCAGCACACGTGCGTGTCCTCTGCTCCATTCATGTCAAAAGCTTTAGGATCCTTGTTCTCGGGATCCGTGGGGTTCATCAGTTAGACCCCCATCAATCGTAAAGTTATCCCCTATCCTATACGTAGGGCATAATTTTAAAACTTGGCACAACCCCTTTAAGAATGTAATTTTACTTTAATGTGTACTTCCCATTACAAGTACAGTACGGCCTTGTATGAGAATGCAGGCAGCCTGGCTGGCTAGTCTACCATACGTTGCTGGAGACTTCTTCTACAAAAGAGTGTTAGTTGCCACCCACTAGTTGACTTCCTGCCTAGGTGACCACCATTTGTACATAGGAATATGTACAGGAAGTTGGAGTCGCTTTACAACAGACTGCCGCTCCATGTTACACATGCTTGTTTTAAGCAAGAATTAAGTAATTGGGCATAAAGCTAATTTTGTCTTTACCCCTTATATGACCAAGGGTCATTGATGTTTTTGCGTGACGGTAACATTTTGCAGTTCTGGCATTTCCACTTTAAAGAAATCTTAACTTTTAAACTTTTCAGGTGACATCTCTACATGAGGGTTTGTTTCTTCAATGGTACCAATAGACCATATAATGTATTGTAAGACTTTAAAAAACTTCTAAGTGGGGTAAAATCCCTCAATTGCACCACCTGGAGAGGTTTTATTCTTATGGCATTCATGTTACAGTAAAAATGACATGTAGGCTTTACTCTGTGGATCAGTATGATTACAGTGATGCCATATTTATATAGTTTTTGGGTAGTAATACCTGAAAAAATAAAGTATATTTTTAAAAAACAATTTTTAGATTTTGTTTGTAGGTTTTTTACTTGCGATGACCAAAAAATTTTTAGGTAATTTTTATTTTCATAATAATTCAGAAGTCTTTACTTTACTTATTTTTACTTTCTTTAGTCCCCTGGAAATTCTGATAATTTGATCACTTTTACAGTATAATGCAAAACAATGGTATCACATCATAATGTATTTTAACAGGCTTCTTACTAAAGACAGGCCACAGATCTGTCCCTAACAGGCAAATTATCAGGCAGCCAGGGGGCCTTTAGAAGGCTGCAGGCGGCCATGACACCCAATCGGCACCCTGTGATCTTATCACAGTGGAACCGTTCAAGAGGTTTAAATCCTGATTGATTGGGAGAACTCACAGTGGCATTTAATGGCTTAGCCACAATCGTGGCTCTTGTGGGTGGGTTACCCACCGATTATGGAGTAGGTTCGACTCCCAAGCCCACTTCATATGCAGCATATGGTGTAGACAGCTATATACACCCTAACTGCATGGGGCATATTCAGTTGGGACATAAGCTACCTACACAAGGCCGATCGTGAGTTTTACCCTGTTTCCCTGAAAATAAGACATACCCTGAAAATAAGACATAGCATTTTCCAGAATTTTTGAGGATGCAATATGATTTTTCAGGCTTTTTGAGGATACTTGAAATATAAGCCCTACTCCAAAAATAAGCCCTGCTAACAGTTAATTAAAAAAGTCAATTTAAATAGTGTCCAGGCAGCTATACATGTAAAAAAGTTAAACCTTTTTGAACAAAAATTAATATAAGACACTGTCTTATTTTCAGGGAAACACGGTATGTCCCGATAAATGCCAACATACGTTTTTACACGGAGCGATCGTCCCGCGCAGCTTTCAGGTGTGTTAGAGGATCGGCAAATGTTTCCCATTGTTTTCAATGGGAAACATTGCATCGCACCCATGTGCAGATCACATGGTGTGCAATGTATTTTACTGTCCCATTGAAAACAATGGCTTATGGATTCCGAGGAACGCGACAGGATAGGCAATGCACTGTTTTTTTTTCCCCACCGCAATGCAATGAGAGGAAAGCATCACTCATGTATATGACTCCATTCAAAAGAATGGAGTTCATATCTGCGTGAGTTTTGTGCATCTCGCAATACTCCGAACTTGTGCGAGATTCACGCTTGTGTAAAACCAGCTATACAGGCTTATTACAAATGATCTTCCCGATGTGACCCCCTCATCACTCACATTTACTGACACTTATGTTCCGAAACTTGACAATAATGGGAAAAGAAATTCCAAAAGTTTTGTTGTGCTACTTTAAAAATATTTTCCCCATCAGAAGTGATCAGTGAGACCCCCTTTGTCACCCGACGCACATGGAGCCTGCAGTCACGCGCCTGGCATCCATGTTGTAGCGGATCACGACTGACGGATGCGATGGCTTCTGGGATGCCGCAGATCATGGTGGGTGGTAAGGAGGGCATGTAGACTCTAAGATCCCCTAGGGGAAACATCACAAGGTGTAAAATCCGGGAACATGGAGGAGGGAAGAAGTTCACCATCGCCACCACCTGACAGCCAATCAATCTGTTTGGTAGAGGGAGGGGGGGCATCCTGTTGGAAGATGAAACTTGGGATTTCCTGTTTTAGCTGCGGCAGAAGCCAAATGTGTAGGACATCCAGGTACGAAATCCCCAGTATTGTTCCCCCATGGAAAGAGTAGGGCTGTAGACCTTCCTACAGGTTATTGTACAAAACACATCACCTTGGGGGGTCGCACATACGCTCTACACACCAAAAGTCCAGTTCAGCCTTATTCGGATGAGTCACGTTACCGGGTCCCTGTCCTCTGGTAATAGGCAGAGCGTCAGCCGGATATCTGGGGTAACCGCCGTTGTGGAGATAAATATAACAGTGTGTAAAGAAAAGCCGCGCTTCCAGGTAAATGTGAAGAGATTGATGTGGCGGTACAGGAAGAACTCTGGAGTACCTCCTTCTGTGAGGAGACTGCTTGTAGGCAGAACTCCTCTATGGCCAAGTTTGCTTCTGATAACTCGTAATTAGGCGCCCATGACGCAGGTAGTTGGTTTCTTTATTCCAAAACATAGCAGGTCAGGGGGTTCTTCCAGATAGCTCTGCAATGTGTTTCGGAGGCGTAACTACCTCCTTTGTGAAGCCATGAAAAAGCCTTGGAGAAGGAGGTATTTATGTCTTTGAAACGCGTTGTGCCTCAAACAAGCCATCTCCTCACAGACGCACGGACTCCAGAGTTCTTCCCGTACCGATATATTAATCTCTTCACATTTACCAAGAAGCGCAGTTTTTCTTTACACATCGTTATATCTATCTCACAGAAAGACCGTCGCCGCGCTCTGTCACCAGTTTCAGGGCCGGTGACAACTGTGATCAGTAGGGATAACACAAACATCTGTGCAGTGTCTTCCACACAGTTGGCGGCGGGACGTCCAATTCTCTGCTCGCTCCAAAGGCGAATTTCTGAGGACTTCGTCTGAGACTTGTGCGGACGCTCTGCTGTTTCCACGCTTACCGGTGGACGGACGGGTGATTTTCACTTACAGATATAATCTTTTTCTTAAAATCTTCACTAAACTGTATTCAAAAATGACGTTGCAGACTAATAACAGACCGGTAGACATGAAAATCAAGGACACAGAACGCTCTCCTGTCTTTGCTGGCAGCCGTTTAGTCTCTGACGACTACAGCAGAATAAAACTTTTTTTTGGCCTCATTTATCAAAACTGTCCAATAGTAAGACCGTCCTTGTTACCCATAGCAACCAATCACAGTGCAGCTTTCATCTTACCTCCGAAGCTTGAAAAATGAACGCTGTGCCGTGATTGGTTGCTTTGGACAACAAGGACGGTTTATGGTAGGAAGTTTTGGTAATTGGATTTTTTGGAGTTTCTGTTTCCATTGATATCAAATGCATGTATCTAAGTGTCGGTAATCGCGAGTTATGAGGGGTTCAAATCCGGAAAACTGCAGGTTAGAGTTTCAATATATTTAGAGCAGAGATCTGCACATATTTTTTCCTCTACATGTGTGAAGGGTTTGCGTTTACCCCATTCACTTTAATAGTAAACATGTGAATGAACCACTAAAGAGGTTTTCGCACATTCAATATTCACCCCTGGGACTCCAGCGTCTGGGGAAAAATGGCAGTTTCCTGGCCTCCATATTGTCAATTGGAGTGGTGGCTGCCACATCCATGCAGAAAGCGAATGGCGAGGCGGCTGTGAATGTGGAAACCATCATATTCCCAATAGGTGCAAACCCAGACACCTATGGAATAAATATCTATCGTGAGAAAACCCCTTTAATTACCTTCATAATTTCAACCTCCTTTAGGTTTCACTAAGCAGAGTCTATCACCCTGTTATTCTATTAAAGACGCTCTTCCTTAGAGTAGGCCATCGATATTTGATCGGTGGGGTCTGACACCCGGGACACCCACCGAGAAGCAAAATGAAGAGGCTGCATTGATTTATTGCTGTGTCTGGTCAGTCACAACTAGCAAGTGTGGTGACCCTTTCATTCTACTGATTGATGGGATTCTTGAAAGTCGGACCTCCACCGATCAGGATAGGCCGCCAATATTCAAGATCCAGAAAACCAAAAAACAATGAAGTGTCACTTTCTGTGTACTGACATTTAAAAGAGGGCTGACTCCAGAAAAAACTTCTGTAAGGGCAGCTTCAAACGAGCATAATTCTCTGCATGCCGCCTGCATCAGACAGTCGTGTGGTACGCAGCAAGTATGTAATGACATTGTGGACTTGCTGCGTGCCACCAATCGCCATGCGCATCTCGTCGTGTATCCGTGCATAATACGCAACATTTTTTACTGTACTGGCTCGCATTTCGAAACATGAAATATGTGTATATATTTGGTGCACCTCGAGTTAATTTGGTTCGCTATTTGAACTGGAAGAGTTTTCCATGGCGGGAAGGAACTGAGTCGGGGAAGGAGGTTCCTCCCTTATACTTGGCCAAACTGATTCCAAGAGGAAGCCAGATGCAAATTGGGCCATCTAACTCAAGCAGCCTCCATCACTAACTTGGGAGGAAAGAAGTGCAAGAAGATGGACTGTTAAATAATCATTGGGTTTGCTGCTTGTTAGCTTGCTTCCCATTCCTAGTCCAAGGACTTGCCTATTGAACCAAGAGGCTGGTATATACCTGGACACTCCAACCACAGCAATACTGATTTTCCTCCTTGTAACCAGTGCCATCAACTGACCGATGATCAGTGACCACTGCCTGTTGGTTGTTGGTGAGCATAAAGTGTTTTATAGCTGCAAGTTCTTTTTATTAAACACAAGGTTTTCAGCAAGAAGTTCCAACTATTCATTTTGTGGGAGTGCCCAGTTACAACACTGTTGTATGTGCCCCACCTGGTGGGCAACACTCATGACCAGGTCTATGTCACAGCCCAATCCTTGCTTCATACACCGGAACCCTTCTGTATTCAAGAGCCCAAATGTCCAGGTTGTTTGCCTTCCCCTTGCCCCCCAAGCCAGATCCTGTCTCGGCATCTCACAAGTACTGCATTTAATTGTCCTTGTTGCCCTGAACATTTAGGTGGTGGTGTTAACCCTGTGATGGCTGAAGAGCGGTGTGTGAGTGCACTCGGGGGACTTCCGGACCCACATTCTAGAAGTGGTGGCAGCAACAATCTGGAGATGTATGGACCATGTTTGGAGTTGATCTATGCTCAGGTTACACCTTGTATGGAAGGTGATTAAGATTGGGTGAGTGAGATAGATTACCCAATGACAATCGCATACACAGGTGCTGGGAAAGTGCATACATGACAATATACAATAAAGAAGTGTAATTTTATATGCCTATAGGAGGTGCAGGATTATCATGTTCATTACTGTATTGATATCCTATCTGATCCAGTGCAGGGTAAATCTGCTTCCAAAACATCCAATATTTGATGGTCATGATTATGGAGCACAACTGGCCAAGGTTGAGTAAGTAGACATTTGTGTATGTGTACAAGTATCCAGTATGGACAAGGCATCAACAATTCCTTAATCCATCATCTCCCTTTAGCCAACCTGCCCCAATGTCGGTTCTTAGTGGCTAATTTCACTGAAGGATGAATTTCAAGCACTGTACGGTAGTCCGCTTCACAAAGAGAATGCAGCCACCAGCAGTGGCATTGAGTGTACCACTCCACCATTTGTGGTTGGAATTTGGCCACCTGTCCTCTTCTCCGGTCAACAGAGATGATCGGCACCAGTGGAGTGATACGTTCAGTGCTGCCGAGACAGACTGGAGTTTTTGAGCCCTATTAACTACAAACTATTGAACGCCTTAAAACTTTTTGCATTTGCTCCCTTGCAGTTTTCTGCGTTAGCACAGTTCTTTTTCTCACAATTGCCTTGTTTTTCACAGCTGCTAAGTATTCGGCATTACAAGCTCTTATTTGTAAGTGCCTGGAGGTGTCAGTTATGATGGGGTCAGAATGACCCGGTGCTTAGACATTAACTCGATCTCAATCACTAGTTTGGACAATCTGACTGCCTGTTTACTGCAAAGCCGCAGTTAAATGGAAAAAGTCATGTTTCTTCTTTACCTGCTCCTATTTGTCCCTGTTCTATAGGGTATGTTTAATAGGGAGAGCAGCAATTGATGTCAGGCAATTTTGTGGGATTTCAAGCTGTATAAATGAACTCCTAATGGTTTGAAAGTGTAAAAGAAAAGGACATTAAAAGGTTGGAGAAGTAGTAATCATAGCAGTTGTCAACAGAATAAAGTGTTCTGTGGAAACGATGGCTATTTTAACTCACTTTAAGTCCTAACCCAGAGTAACAATGTGTGCTATATTACATACAGGGCAATCAGAGAGTACACTCTTTGTCAAAAACAATCTCACCCCTAGAAGAAGTTGTTTTGCACAAAACCCGTCCTACAGTTCCATCTGAGGCAGATATACAAATGCTGAGAGTTGTGGTGATTAGATGGACGGTCTTGTCACCGGAGGACCTAAAAATGGTTCCCTCCTTGGCCTATAAAAGGCTCTCAGAGGCTCGTTGTGTGTAGTGACCTCTTCTTCCGCTTGTGTGGAGCTTGTTGACCACTAGACCCTCTACGACGCAGAGAAGAGATTTCACCCTGTTACCAGAGTCTGAGAGGGGCGCATTATAGGGATGTGAGAAGCTGGATGGTCGTATCGATGAATTGTCCCCACCGGCCGTTCTGACCAGACTGTTAGGAGGTGTTGGGACCAGTGGATGGGGGCACACAAGGTGACCGGGCTCAGGATGCCCCCTACAGACCACCAGTAGAGAGTAGCGTCTGATTGTTCGACAAGCACAAGCAGCTCCAACTCTATCGTTGTCCACCATTCAGAGACAGGGGCCACCATCGTTACACCCCCATGTCTGGTAGAACCATTTCCAGGCGCTTGGCCAAAGGACATTTGGTCTCACGGTGCCCATTATGATTATGGCCTTTGACACCCACCGTTTTTGTCGTTTGCAATGGTGTTGCAAACAACAAAACTTGACACTACAGAGTGGAATTGGGTTGTCTTAAGCGATAAATCCAGGTTCAGTTTGGGCGCTGACGACGGCCGTGTTCGTGACCGAAGAACTCAGGGTGAGTGTCTCAATCCTACTTTTGCTGTTGGGCGGCACACTGCCCCTTGCTGGTGTGATGGTGTGGGGGGACAGTGTGTCTCTCCCTAGTTTTGGCTATATTTACCTTTAGCTCAGCCGTATGTGCTGGCATGGACTTACAGATATAACAGCTGTTGGGGCTTCACTATGCTGTCTCATTAACTCCCACAGAAGTCCATGGGAGTAATGCAAACTGCATGGCACAGCAAGCTATAGTGTTTTCACAACTTGCGAGCTGTACTGACAGGAGAGCTCTCTGTATAGTTAAATCCTATTGACTTCTATGGGAGTTACAGAAACGACTCAGTGCGTCTGGCTATGTTGTTTCTGCCTTCTCAGCCACCTCATAGACAACAGTGTTCTCATCGCGGCCATGTTTGTAATACCCATATAAGTCTATTTTATTGTTAAATTATTGCTAAAGCCGATTTTATACAGTATTTGCTGGTTTGGCCATGCATACAAATGCTCATTAACAAAGAGTCAGTTGTATAAAAATAATATTTAAATGATAAAACAATCTAAAAACAGAATGGGGAACTTGGACAGCAATAATGTACGGTCTCCTGCTTGCCATTTTTAGACAGACACTCTAACAATTTCCAAATACAGTATACACATAAAGCACGGATGTATATATTTTACTCAAGTTTCTACACTTAAAGGGGTATTCCCATCTCAGCTTTTTATAGTGGAGATTAGAAACCACTGCTATAGTTACTGGCCATCCGGCCAGAACTGATGGTAACAGCCGAGCGCTTCAGCCCAGCGCTGTTTCCGTAGGAGCTACATGCTACGCTGTTTCCAAAGCTTTCATTTACTTCCATTAGAGCTATGGAAACAGCGCTGAGCCGGAGCGCTCGGCTATTTCCAAAAGGGGGTCACAAACAGAGGGCCAAGTTTTCCCAGGCCGAGATAAGAATCCCCCTTTAAACACTGCAATAATGTGCTAAATAATTCTTCCATTCAGTGCTCCAGCTATACTGCCATACAATGTCCAAATATTACACCCATAGAGATGCACATCATATTACACCTCAGGTGGAGCATGCAATTATTCTGTTTTTAGCATTATACAAAATCATTTTTTATTGGACCGATTTTTTTCTCCTGGAGCAAACCCCAAGAAGCAGGGACAGCTGGCCACTTAATACCTTCATCCATCATAAGAAGATTCCTTAGTGCCTGCTCTTCCGTGTGTTGCCTGAAAGGCAGAGTTCGCAGAACATAAATCCTCAACCTCCCAAGTCACGGGGGCTGCACATGCGGTTCCTAACGCCCCCCAGGGATGAGGTTTGATAATTGAAAGCAGGTGTTACATAGACAAGTGCTAGGAGGATCTTGGCTGACTTTGTTCTTTTAGGTTGATGTCATCCCTGTATTTGCTCTCTAACTCACTGGGTGGTTTGCAGAATGAATTTTCTGAACTCTCTAGAGCCCAAAAATGGTGCTGGCCTCCCACTTTGTGGATTTATTGGTCTTCCTGTCTGACAACCCAGAAGTACAGGAGGCAATGAGATTATTCAACTGGAAGTCTGGACTTGGCTACGTAACTCAGCATGATCCAGGGTGTGCAGCAAACAATCCATAGTGATATAATGTATATATTTCCATCAATTACTGTCTAATATGTAATTCATATCTATCTATCTATCTATCTATCTCATATCTATCTATCTATCTCATATCTATCTATTTATCTATCTCATATCTATCTATCTATCTATCTATCTATCTATCTATCTATCTATCTATATCTATCTATCTATCTATCTATCTATCTCATATCTATCTATCTATCTCATATCTATCTATCTATCTCATATCTATCTATTTATCTATCTCATATCTATCTATCTATCTCTATCTATCTATCTATCTATCTATCTATCTATCTCATATCTATCTATCTCATATCTATCTATCTATCTCATATCTATCTATCTATCTCATATCTATCTATCTATCTATCTATCTATCTATCTATCTATCTATCTATCTATCTATCTATCTCATATCTATCTATCTATCTATCTATCTATCTCATATCTATCTATTTATCTATCTCATATCTATCTATCTATCTCATATCTATCTATCTATCTATCTATCTATCTATCTATCTATCTATCTATCTATCTATCTATCTATCTATCTATCTATCCATCTATCTATATCATATGATGTATCCCTGAGGACAGATTTTGGGAGCTAGGCTATGAATTCAGCTGCATCTTTGAAAACTGGTAATAGCAGATAGTGATGTGATTGTTCTTGTATCTGACTAGATAAGAGGGCTCTCCACCAGCGGGCATACAATATTTACTGTAACGTGGTTCTTTTATGTGAACCAGGTTTTTAGTACAACTACAAACTACAAACTTTCTATGGTGATAGAGATCTAAAAAGACAAAATACTGAATTATGGGAGAAGACAGGGGTACTGCCTCCTATGTAGAAGAGTATATCTACTATAGTACTGCCTCCTATGTAGAAGAGTATAATTACTATAGTACTGCCCCCTATGTACAAGAATATAACTACTATAATACTGCTCGCTCTGTACAAGAATATAACTACTATAATACTGCCCCCTATGTACAAGAATATAACTACAATAATACTAACCCCTATGTACAAGAACATAACTACTCTAATACTGCTCCTATGTACAAAAATATAACTACTATAATACTGCCCCCTATGTACAAGAACATAACTACTCTAATACTGCTCCTATGTACAAGAATATAACTACTATAATACTGCCTCCTATGTACAAGAATATAACTACTATAATACTGCCCCCTATGTACAAGAATATAACTACTATAATACTGCCCCCTATGTACAAGAATATAACTACTATAATACTGCTCCTATGTACAAGAACATAACTACTCTAATACTGCTCCTATGTACAAGAAGATAACTACTATAATACTGCCTCCTATGTACAAGAATATAACTACTATAATACTGCTTCCTATGTACAAGAATATAACTACTATAATACTGCCTCCTATGTAGAAAAGTATAACTACTATAATACTGCCCCCTATGTACAAGAATATAACTACTATAATACTGCCCCCTATGTACAAGAATATAACTACTATAATACTGCCTCCTATGTACAAGAATATAACTACTATAATACTGCTCCTATGTACAAGAATATAACTACTATAATACTGCCCCTATGAACAAGAATATACCTACTATAATACTGCCCCCTATGTACAAGAATATAACTACTATAATACTGCCTCCTATGTACATGAATATAACTACTATAATACTGCCCTCTATGTACAAGAATATAACTACTATAATACTGCCCCTATGTACAAGAATATAACTACTAGAATACTGCCTCCTATGTACAAAAATAGAACTACTATATTACTGCCCTCTATGTACAAGAATATAACTACTATAATACTGCCCCCTATGTACAAGAATATAACTAATATAATACTGCCTCCTGTGTACAAGGATATAACTACTATAATACTGCCTTCTATGTACAAGAATATAACTACTATAATACTGCTCCTATGTACAAGAATATAACTACTATAATACTGTCCCTATGTACAATAATATAACTACTATAATACTGCCTCTATATACAAGAATATACCTACTATAATACTGCCCCCTATGTACAAGAGTATAACTACTGTAATACAGCCTTCTATGTGCAAGAATATAACTACAATAATACTGCCCCCTATGTACAAGAATATAACTACTATAATACTGCTCCTATGTACAAGAATATAACTACTATAATACTGCTCCTATGTACAAGAATATAACTACTATAATACTGCCCCCTATGTACAAGAATATAACTACTATAATACTGCCCCCTATGTACAAGAATATAACTACTATAATACTGCCTCCTATGTACAAGAATATAACTACTATAATACTGCCCGCTATGTACAAGAATATAACTACTATAATACTGCCCCCTATGTACAAGAATATAACTACTATAATACTGCTCCTATGTACAAGAACATAACTACTCTAATACTGCTCCTATGTACAAGAAGATAACTACTATAATACTGCCTCCTATGTACAAGAATATAACTACTATAATACTGCTTCCTATGTACAAGAATATAACTACTATAATACTGCCTCCTATATAGAAAAGTATAACTACTATAATACTGCCCCCTATGTACAAGAATATAACTACTATAATACTGCCCCCTATGTACAAGAATATAACTACTATAATACTGCCTCCTATGTACAAGAATATAACTACTATAATACTGCTCCTATGTACAAGAATATAACTACTATAATACTGCCCCTATGAACAAGAATATACCTACTATAATACTGCCTCCAATGTAAAAGAATATAACTACTATAATACTGCTCCCTATATACAAGAATATAACTACTATAATACTGCCCTCTATGTACAAGAATATAACTACTATAATACTGCCTCTTAGGTACAAGAATATAGCTACTATAATACTGCCTCCACTGTACAAGAATATAACTACTATAATACCGCCCAGTGTGTACAAGAATATAACTACTATAATACTGCCTCCTATGTACAAGTATATAACTATTATAATACTGCCTCCTTTGTATAACTAGTAAATGCTGCCCCCTATGTACAAGAATATAACTACTATAATACTGCTCTTATGTACAAGAATATAACTACTATAATACTGCTCCTATGTACAAGAATATAGCTACTATAATACTACCTCCCTATGTACAAGAATATAACTACTATAATATTGCCCCTATGTACATAAATATAACTACTATAATACTGCCCCCTATGTACAAGAATATAACTACTATAATACTGCCACCTATCTACAAGAATATAACTACTGTAATACTGCTCCCTATGTACAAGAAAATAACTACTATAATACTGCTCCTATGTACATGAATATAACTATTATAATACTTCACCCAATGTACAAGAATATAACTACTATAATACTGCTCCTATGTACAAGAATATACCTACTATAATACTGTTCCTATGTACAAGAATATAGCTACTATAATACTACCTCCCTATGTACAAAAATATAACTACTATAATATTGCCCCTATGTACATAAATATAACTACTATAATACTGCCCCTATGTAAAAGAATATAACTACTATAATACTTCCCCTATGTACAAGAATATAACTACTGTAATACTGCCCCATATGTACAAAAATATTACTACTATAATACCTCCTGTGTACAAGAATATAACTCCTATAATACTGCCCCTATGTACAAGAATATAACTACTATAATACTGCCCCCTATGTACAAGAATATAACTACTCTAATACTGCCCCCTATGTACTGGAATATAACTACTATAATACTGTCCACTATGTACAAGAATATAACTACTATAATACTGCCCCGTATGTACAAGAATATAATACTATAATACTGCCTCCTATGTACAAGAATATAACTACTAAAATACTGCCCCCTATGTACAAGAATATAACTACTATAATACTGCCTCCTATGTGCAAGAATATAACTACTATAATACTGCCCCCTATGTACAAGAATATTACTACTATAATACTACCTCCTGTGTTCAAGTATATAACTACTATAATACTGCCCCCTATGTACAAGAATATAACTACTATAATACTGCCTCCTATGTACAAGAGTATAAGTACTATAATACTGCCCCCTATGTACAAGAATATAACTACTATAATACTGCTCCTATGTACAAGAATATAACTACTATAATACTGCTCCTATGTACAAGAATATAACTACTATAATACTGCCTCCTATGTACAAGAATATAACTTTTATAATACTGCCCCTATGTACAAGAATATAACTACTATAATACTGCCCCTATGTACAAGAATATAACCACTATAATACTGCTCCTATGTACAAGAATATAACTACTATAATACTGCCTCCTATGTACAAGAATATAACTACTATAACACTGCTCCCTATGTACAAGAATATAACTACTATAATACTGCTCCCTATGTACAAGAATATAGCTACTATAATACTGCCCCCTATGTACAAGAATATAACTACTATAATACTGCCCCCTATGTACAAGAATATTACTACTATAATACTACCTCCTGTGTACAAGTATATAACTACTATAATACTGCCCCCTATGTACAAGAATATAACTACTATAATACTGCCTGCTATGTACAAGAGTATAACTACTATAATACTGCCCCTTATGTACAAGAATATAACTACTGTAATACTGCTCCCTATGTACAAGAATATAACTACTGTAATACTGCTCCCTATGTACAAGAATATATCTACTATAATACTGCCCCTATGTACAAGAATATAACTACTATAATACTCCCCCTATGTACAAGAATATAACTACTATAATACTGCTCCTATGTACAAGAAGATAACTACTATAATACTGCCTCCTATGTACAAGAATATAACTACTATAACACTGCTCCCTATGTACAAGAATATAACTACTATAATACTGCTCCCTATGTACAAGAATATAACTACTATAATACTGCCTCCTATGTACAATAATATAACTACTATAATACTGCCCCCTATGTACAAGAATATAACTACTATAATACTGCCCCCTATGTACAAGAATATAACTACTATAATACTGCCCCCTATGTACAAGAATATAACTACTATAATACTGCCCCTATGTACAAGAATATAACTACTATACTACTGCCCCCTATGTACAAAAATATAACTACTATAATACTGCCCCTATGTACAAGAATATAACTACTATAATACTGCCCCTATGTACAAGAATATAACTACTATAATACTGCCCCTATGTACAAGAGTATAACTACTATAATACTGCCCCCTATGTACAAGAATATAACTACTATAATACTGCCCCCCATGTATAAGAATATAACTACTATAATACTGCTCGCTCTGTACAAGAATATAACTACTATAATACTGCCCCCTATGTACAAGAATATAACTACTATAATACTGCCCCCTATGTAGAAGAATATAACTACTATAATACTGCTTCTATAGACTATGGATACACTAGAGATGTTGTGGTAGTTTTAGTGGTGCTATCAGTATGGTCCTTGCTGTCTGATCATGGTAAGAGTTGCAGTTTTGCCACAGGGGGGCGTAGACCGCAGTATATATTAGCCTACATCCTTTGCGCAGGCAGCCACTAGTTCCTCACTCTCTTAGCACCCTGGAAGCACTCGTATGATTCAGGTCTGTCTTCAGCCATATATTCTCATTATATAATATGTTGTCTTCTCTGTTATTGTTTGATACCATGAAGCAGGATGATGAGATCTCTGTTCGTGGTCATATCCACATTTCATGCAGGTCGTGTGCGCCCGTTAGGATATAATTACCTGCTGTGATGGACGCCAGCCTCACATAGTCAAACCCCCTCACGAATGATTCATACGGTGAACTCTCTAAGACACTTACACCTGAAAAAAAGCACATTGAAACAGAGTTACTGCTGTTCTCCATTGTCAATCCCTCCTGAAATCTTCACTTATAGTCTCATTATTTTCGCTTTCCACAAAGGTAACATTTGACCGGTAAGTTAAAGCGAAACCGTCAGGAGGTGAATGATGCCTATGGAAGGAAACATTATCGTGGAAGCTCGCAAAGTGCTCCCTGGTATCATTTCATTTTATAGGACGGCTCTCTGCTCCTCACAGCCAAAAATATTTATTCAAAACCGACTCCGAAAGTAAAATGTTCCAATTTTCAATCCTTCAACTCTGAAATTTGCGAGGTATAATGCGGCGCTCGGCCTCGGCTCCGCGCGCCATTGTCCATTCCCACCGCTATTATTTTGCAACGAGGAAAGCTTTCAAAAAATGTGCTCATTCAGCTTCTGAGTCATCGCCTCTGTCGGCACTTGTTTTCTCCACTCTCTCAAGTCACAATTCAAAAACTCATTGGGGAGAAAATTATTCTTGTAAAATTGGTGTTCTAGCCTCGCAAAATTTGGCACAATCAAAAATTTTGTGACTTTTTTGATGTTCCACCTTTCAGGCTTATTTTAAAAAAGAGGATGTGGCTTTTTGAGTGGGGGCGTAGCCTCCCAGCCCAACAGTTTTAGGCCCCCTGTCCACGGGCGTTGCCGTATCCCGTGGTGGAGCTCCGCCCAGGAGCAGGAGCCGCAGACAAATCTCTGTCGGTCAGCCTAATCTGACAGGTAGGCTGACCGGGGAGAATCGGGGTAATTCGCAGCATGCTATGGAAAGCTTCAGACGGCGTGAAATCACTGCCGTGGACAGGGGGCCTTAAGGCGACCCTCCCGTTTTAAGACAAAACCTTGTCCTGTGGCCAGAGTAGGCAGTTATACAGCATGATGTTGGTCTCCTGTGCCAATAGTACCCCATCTGATCTTCTGGTTTTGGTTCCTTTTTCAGAAATCCAAAATAGCTGATACAATCTTCAGACTACTCAATCACTACAGTGCATTGGTAGTTTTAGATTACCAGTGCACTATACCTGCTCTCTGATTGGCCAGCACTGTTCATGTGATCAGTGCTGGCCAATGAGAGACCTTTATGCATTAATTAGGTATAAAATTGCTACTGCCATCTTGGACAGCTGAAAACTGGACCCCAAACCAGCAGATCAGAGTGGAGGGACATTGGTAAAGAAGAACAGGAGCAATATTATTAATAATATCCCCCAACCTCCGGTCCCGGAACAGACATTTGTCCCATAACTGGAAGGTCGCTTTAAAGGGTTGTCCAGGGATAAAAAGAAAATGGGACATAGCTCATAGGGAGGGATGTGGCCACCCAGATTTAAAGGGATTGTCCATGGATGGGAAACCCTTACCCAAACCTTCGGTGCCAGTACCTCTACTCCCAGCCCAGTTTTGACAGGTCACATAGTATGGACCCTTTTTGTGCCTGTCATGTCATCACAGGGGGGCTGGCTGTTCAGCTCATTTTAATAACTAAGCCAGCCCCCTTCTTTATCCATGCATCGGCCATAACAGAAGAGGGGGCTAACTCAGTTATTAAGAGGAAACAAAAAAACAATCCCCCCGGGAGAAGATGACGGTGTCAGAAGTTGGCCAGAAGTGGACGTTGCGACGCTGCAGTTCCACGTTTAGTATTTCACCTCTCCGGACAACCCTCATAAATCTATAGGGCTGAACAGTCACACCCCTCCCGATGAGCTACGTCCTTTTATCTTCACCTCCTTGGACAACGATTTTAAAATGGTGCTAAAAAATGGGGAAACGTGAAGTCGGGTGTCCCATTCCAGTGCTGTGTCTCCGCGCAGCTTGCCTCTTTCTGTACATGCATCTCCCATTCATCTCTCTGGGAGGTGTGCGCATAGAAAGAATCAAGCAGCTGGTGTGTGCCAACTTTATGGGGACGTAGCTCTAAAATGGGGTATCCAGTGAGTATGAAACACAGCTCCTTGGAATTCCTGTTTCTTCATCTGTGAGCTCCATAACATAGTTTATGAGGCTGAAAGGTTATAACAGGTTCCCTTTAAGTATACCCCAGCTTGTACTGGGTGTAGACTTCTTTTGAGGCTCACCGACAGCCCCTGTTCCATGCGCCTCTTCATTCTGTAGGCATATCGTGCTCCTGTGACCAACATATTGAGACTGGCCGGTGGTCTTAAAGTGATCCTTCAGTTTCGGGACAAAATTTTGTTCCTGGACTGTAAGGGCCAGGTAGATTTCCTGCTGTCGCTCTCATATGCCAATGTCTCTACGATCCACTGATTCAGGATCCAGTTTTCGGCTGTCCAAGATGGCCAGTGCAATTTTCTCTGCACGCTGATTGGCCACCACTGATCATGTGAGTGGTGCTGGCCAATCAGTGGGTAGTCTAACACTTTCAATACAGTGAGGGATTAGGTAGTCTGAAGATTACATCAGCCATCTTGGACAGCTGAAACTGGGATCCAAAAGTGGCGGATCAGAGGGGTATCAGCACAGAAGACCAGCAGTAAGTAATAGAACTACCCCCTCTGGTGGCAGGACAAATGTGCGTGTTATTTCCCATCCTATTGCTCCAAATCCCTTTGACTTCTAATACTACCCTGTGTTCTCACTTGAAATACATATTTCAGCTATTCCATTCCACAAGTGAGACATTTCCATAATTTATGGTAGACGGGGGCGAATAGATTCACAGGAATGTGCATGAGTGTTTTTTTGGCTCTCATTATTATTGCGGCCATGGTCTATTACTTGCCGTATTACAGGAACAACATTTTTTTCGGAGCAGTTAAAATAGACAGACAACAGCGTGTATTGATTAAAGCGAGCAGCCAGTTACACGGCAAATGATGAAAATAAATCATCGCTGCAGGAATGGCGCACATTCATGGGGAATGTTGTGTGATGACTGACGGCAAGTTGGGCTGATTTAGGGTTTCTCCGCACACTTTTTTTTTGTGACAGTTTTTTTTAGCTTGTAAAAGATGTCATGAAATTCATGTGATTTTTATTACAAGCGTTCTTTGGGGAGCGTCTTTTATACAACCATTGTCTCTATTGACAAGATGCCTAAAATAAAGGCTCTACCTGGAGGAGAAAAGCCACGAACCTCAAAAAATACTGCCATAAATCGGGAAAAAACAGCACAGGCCAAAAGCACCGTTGTGGTGAGCTTCAGGCGCCCCCACCGCCTTCACAGCCAACAGCTGGCCAGAAAAAAAATGTAATTGAAAACATCAGCAAAAATTCTGTAAAAAACTCTGCCGCATCTTTTCCAAAAATGCTGCGTGGGAGTCAACCCAGGAGAAAATGTCACTTTTTTTGACTGCCCAGTCTGCTTCTCATCCAATGATATATAAGGCGTCCACTGCAACCAGGTGTAACTATTTCAGGGTGGACCAGTGATGTATGAAGTGTTTAAGGTTATATATTAGAATTCTTCCAGGGTAGATCAGTGGTATATGAAGTTTCCAGTGTTATATATAATAATTCCAGGGTAGTACATAAAGAGACCAATGTTATACCTTGCAATTACTCCAGATGGTCCAGTGGTATATATAGTGTCCATGGTTATATACCATAATTACTTCAGGTGGTTCAGGTGGTATGTGAAGTGTCCAGTGTTATATATATTATAATAATTCCAGGGTGGTACATAAAGAAACCAATGTTATACAATACAATTATACCAGGTGGTCCGGTGGTATATATATTTACCATAGTTATATACCATAATTATCCAGGTCACCCAGTGGAATGTGAAGTGTCCAGTGTTATATACTATAATAATTCCAGGGCAGTACATAAAGAGACCAATGTTATACAATACAATTATACCAGGTGGTCCAGTGGTATATGAAGTTTAGAGTGTTATATATTATAAGAATTGCAGAGTGGTACATAAAGAGACTTATGTTGTGCATTACAATTACTTCAGTGTGGACCAATGTTATATAAAGCATTGAGTGTCATATACTATAATAAATCCAGGGTGGATCAGTGGTATATAAAATGTCCATGGTTACATACTATAATTACTCCTGGTGGACCAGTGGTATGTGAAGTGTAGAATGTAATATATTCTAATCCTTTCAGGGTATTACAGAATTTGTCCAGTGTTATGTAACATAATTACTTCAGGGTAGACCAGTTTTATGTAAAGTCTCCAGTGTTATGTACTATAAGTCCAGGGGGGCTAGTGGTATGTAGTGTTCAAGGTTATGTACCATAAGTACTCCAGGTGGTTTAGTGGTATGTGAGGTGTACAGTATTATATATAATAGTTCCAAGGTGGATAAGTGGTATATAAAGTGTCCAAGGTTACTTACTATAATTACAACAGGTATTGCTATGGTATATGAAGTGTTGTGCGATAAAGCAACATTACATAAACACTAGTTTAATATAAAGTGTTGAGTGTAATATACTATAATATATAAAGTTTGGACCAGTGGTATATGAAGTGTCCATGGTTATATGCCATAATTACTCCTGGTAGTCTGATGGTACTGTATGTAAAGTGCTATATATTATAATAATTCCATGGTGGACCAGTGGTATATAAAGTGTCCGTGGATACATAGTATAACTCTAGTTGGTCCAGAGGTAATATTATAATAATTCCAGGGTGGACCAGTGGTATATGAAGTAGCCAGTATTATATATTCTAATTACTCCAGGCTGGATCAGTGGTATATTAAGTGACCAGTGTTACTATATGTACTACAGTGCATTATTAATTGTTTTAGCCTTGGACTAGGGGTATATGAAGTGTCCAGAGTTATATGCAATAATAATTTCGAGGTGGACCAGTGGTATATGCAATGTCCAGTGTTATATACTATATGTATTTGATACTCAAGTGGTATATAAAGTTTCCAATCAGTTGATGTGAGTCAGTAGTATATGAAGTGTTATATGTCATAGTTCCAGGTGGACCAGTGGTATATAACAAGTCCAGAGTTATATACTCTAATTATTACAGGTGGCCCAATGGTTTATGAATAGAGATGAGCGAGTATACATGCTAAGGCACATTACTCGAGCGAGTAGTCTCTAAAGATTCGGGGGCCGAAGACAGGCGGGGAGCGGCAGGGGAGAGCGGGGAGGAACGGAGGGGAGATCTCTCTCTCCCTCTCTCCCCCCCGCTCTCCCCGTCACTCCCCGCCCCCCGACGGCCCCCGAATCTTTAGAGACGAGCGGGAGGATACTCGGCTAAGGCACTACTCGCTCGAGTAATGTGCCTTAGCGAGTATACTCGCTCATCTCTATTTATGAAGTGTCCAGTGTTATATACGATAATTAGTTCTTGGTAGTTCAGTGGTATCTGACGTTTCCATGGTTATATACTATAATTACTCCAGGTAGTTCATTGGTATATGAGGTATCCAGTGTTATATATTATAATTATTTTTGGATGGTACATAAAGTGTCCAGTGTTATATACCGCTAGAGATGAGCGAGTATACTCGCTAAGGCACATTACTCGAGCGAGTAGTGCCTTAGCCGTGTATCTCCCTGCTCGTCTCTAAAGATTCGGGGCCGGCGCGGGTGACAGGTGAGTTGCGGCGGGGAGCGGGGGGGGGGAGGGAGAGATCTCCCTTCCGTTCCTCCCCGCTCTCCCCTGCCGCTCCCCGCTCTCCCCCGCTGGCCCCCGAATCTTTAGAGACGAGCGGGGAGATACTCGGCTAAGGCACTACTCGCTCGAGTAATGTGCCTTAGCAAGTAGACTCGCTCATCTCTATATACCGCACTATAATTACTTCAGAGTAGTCTAGTGATGTATAAAGTGTCCATGGTTATATACCACAATTCTGTCATATGAAAGGTCCAGGGTTATGTACTATAATTACTCTAGCTGGTCCAGTGGTATATGAAGTGTCCAGTGTTACATACTATAATTATTTCATGGTGGTCCAGTGGTATATGAAGTTTCCATTGTTATATACCATAATTACTCCAGGTGGGCCAGTGGTATATGACGTGGCCACTATTATATACTATACTAAATCTAGTGGTGTATATAGTGTTGGATGTTACATACTATAATTATTCTAGATCTAGTGGTGCATGAAGTTACTAGTGTCTAAGAATAAATAACTAGCAAGTGCCTTTGCACCTTCCTTATATAGTGCATGTGCCCTGGTTGCCAAGTGGTATACATACAGCCAAATGCTGTATGCAGAGCAGACAATCAAGGAGAGTCTAGCATCTGTTATGCATGACTAATGCAGTGCCCCTGTTCCTTCAGTGGTAAATACAGGGTCATATCCCTGGTGACCTAGTGGTGCATACAATTCTCAGGTCTCAGTAATATATGCAAATAAACATACAGTATATAATGTCCAGTGGTATAAAAAGAGAGAGATGACAGCATAGATATTACACAATAGAACACACCTGCCTGGCACCTGCTACTTATGTGTATATAATGTCAATATACTGTTCTCCTAACGGTAATTGCACAGCCATAGTCCTGGTTGCCCAGTGCTACATGCAATATGCTGCCCCTGGTGGTCTAGTGCTATATAACATGCCTATGTATATCTGCTACAGTCCGTCAATCCTTGGATTATAATACTATGTAGTGTTAAATGACAAGTTCAGCCCTCCCCATCACAGTGCTCCCAGTGTCCCTGCTGGGCTTGTTGCTCACTGACCTTCCATCAAGGTGTGGTGAATGCTCCAATATATATTTAGACAGTTCTTTTCCTTCTTCATCCCCCGTTTGCACTTGCAGCCGTGCAGCTGGCTAGAGTGAAGAGCGTCCACCGTCCGCTTGCATTGGCTCTTGGCATTGGGAGCTAACTTGTTGGCACCGTTCCCTGCTATGCACTGGCGCAATGTTCGTAAATTGAAGCTGCAGCTGGGGTTATTCTTGCAAGACTCTCCAGCTTGTAGACAGTCTCTGCTGGAAGATGTGGCAGTGGCTGACCTTTCTGCGGAGGAACAGAAATGAATGTTAGCTGGTAGGAATGCCCTGGAACAAACCCTGCACCCATATAGATAAAATACAGTGATTACGGCATAATATATTATACGCTCCTGCCATAGACCACCTCCACTAACCCCTTCATCCTACATTAATAACTGCATACTCAGAAAGTGTGTGGAGACACGTAGGGGGTGAGTGGGTCAGGGGATGGTATAGTCTCTCCCCAAGGAGAGCACCCGGGGTTGTGGGGACACCGAAAAGGTGAGGAAGGAAACTTATGAGGCCATGCTAGCTCCTCTGGGTAATTTATGAAAATTACTTCTGCAGTGCCAAAATGACTTTAATTTGAAGGAATGTTCCATCCAATAGGTGGCCCTGCAGAGGTACTTTTCCATTTTTCTTATTTGCATAAATTACCCAGAGGAGCTAGCATGGCCTTATACGTCTCCTTACTCCCCACAACCCTGGGTGCTTGCCTTGGGGAGAGACTATACCATCCCCTGACCCACTCACCTCCTAGGTGTCTCCACACACTTTTTGGGTGCTCTTCTTAAGGAGACACGACACCCCTCCTGAGTCACATCATAGGCCTCTCACAAACTAAGCAGAAGAATGCTGCGATTGCCCCCAAACAGCTGTAGGCACAAGGTCTTCTGGCTTGGTTTCCTGTTTCCAGTCATTGTTAATACTTGTTATAAAGTCACTTTGATTTGAATTATTTCTTATTTGCATAACTGTATGCTATAAGCATAAACCACCCTAAACTCCCACATATAATGTAATCCAAACCCATAAACTACCCTAAATAGTACCCCTAGTTGGGTTACTGAGGAATACTATTACTGTGAGAGGGTCACTAATGGGCACTATTACAGTGAGGGAGTCATTAATGGGCACTATTACAGTGAGAAGGTTGCTAATGGACACTATTACTCTGAGGGGTTACTATTATTGTGTGGGGTCACTAATGGGCACTATTACAGTAAGGGGTCACTGAGCTGCACTATTACTCTGAGGGGTTACTGTTATTGTGTGGGGTCACTAATGGGCACTATTACGGTAAGGGGTCACTGAGCTGCACTATTACTCTGAGGTGTTACTATTATTGTGTGGGGTCACTAATGGGCACTATTACTGTGAGGGAGTCACTAATGGGCACTATTACAGTAAGGGGGTCACCGAGCTGCACTATAACTGTGAAACGGTCACTAAAGGGCAATTACTGTGTGACAGTCACTGAACGACACTATTACTATGAGGCGGCCACTAAATAGCAGTATTACTGCGAGTGGGACACTAAGGGGCACTATTACTGTAAAAGAGTCACCAAAGGACACTATTACTGTGAGGGGGTCACTAAGGGCCATTATTACTTTAATGGGGTCACTCAGGTGCATTATTACTGTGAGGGGGTCACCGAGATACACTATTACTTTGAGGTAGTCACTATGGGGTGATATTACTGTAAGGGGGGCACTATTACTGTGGGATGGTGACTATTAGGGCCTATTCACACAGGGGTATGCGTTAAACGCTGCGAGTCTGCCTGCGGTGTTTTACACATCCAGCAGCCATACTTTCTGCTGGCAGAGACCGTGTATGGTTGCGAGTGCAGTGCAATTGGGGCTGCGGATCACAATATATTTTGCGTATGGACAGCGTATCATACACAGCCCAGACAAGGGTATAGGGCTCATACTGCGTATACAGAGAAATAGAGCATGCACGCCGGTGTGAACGGATCAATGAAAGCCCACTGACTTTCACTGACTCCATTCACCCCGTAGTAGACACGGGATATATGTGTGTGTAAAACGAGGTGACAATACACCCATGTGAATGAGCCCTTATTGTGAGGGGATCTCTAATGGGCATTATTACTGTGAGGAGGGTAAATAGGCAATGCTCCCAATAAAATGGACTTGGCGTAACGCAGAATAGATGGTTGCGGTGTGCTAAGTGCGCTGCGAGAGTTCTTCCTATATTTGTGCTGAAGAGTTGGCAGGCGTATATACATCGGCGTGCGTACGGCACATATAGATGCCACTGGAGCACTTTTCTCATTGATGCATGTGAACATAAAAATATATACAATTGAAAGGAAACAAAATGACAAAATGAAGCCTTCTGTAATCTCCGGCGATTTTCCTGCCATGAATGTAAATGAGTGCATGAATTATGCATGTGTCTGATATGGATGCTGGCAATAAGAAGGTGTTGGAGGCACATCCTAATTCTTGGATCGGAGCGCTGGGTTTTGGCACGCGGCGACGATCCTGCCGCGCTCCGTCCACAGAACACACAGGCATTGCTGATGTCTGAGCGCTTGTGACTGTGATGCATGAAAAATGAGGGCTTTTTTCTCCCCCGAATAAAAACTGCTGCTTGTCTCGGAAGAACCGCGCCGAACGCTCCTCAATTATAAATCTGTGTTATTACACTTTGGAGGTAGACGTCTAATTGACCCCGATGGGATAGCGTTACAGATGTAGGGGAAGGGAATAATATGGGGGATTTATGGATGCAAAGCCTGCAGCCAACTATCACGACTGTGGCACCGCAATGAATCAAACCGTATTTAACAGTACGAGGATTAAACGCACATTAAATCACGAGTAATAAAAAGCATCCATACAGATCTAAGCTATAGATACCGGATAATGGCAGAATCCTCAATTATTAGAACTCGGGTGGCAAGGAGATTGTAGGTCTGCAGCGCCCCCTATAACAGCACACTGGATGTGTAGTCTGGGGCGCCCCCTATAATAACAGACTGGATGTGTAGTCTGGAGCGCACCCTATACCAACAGTTAAAATGTGTAGTCTGGACCTCCCCCTATAAGAGCAGTCTGGATGTGTAGTCTGCAGCACCCCCTAAAGCAGCAGTCTGGATGTATATTCTGGAGCGCCCTCTATACGAGCAGTCTGGATGTGTAGTCTGGAGTGCTCCCTATACTAGCAGTCTGGATGTGTAGTCTGGAGCACCCCCTATACCAGCAGTGTGGATGTGTAGTCTGGAGTGCTCCCTACAGCAGCAGTGTGGATGTGTATTCTGGAGCGCCCCCTATACCAGGAGTCTGGTTGTGTAGTCTGGAGCGCCCCCTATACCAAGAGTCTGGTTGTGTAGTCTGGAGTGCTCCCTACAGCAGCAGTGTGGATGTGTATTCTGGAGCGCCCCCTATACCAGGAGTCTGGTTGTGTAGTCTGGAGTGCTCCCTACAGAAGCAGTGTGGATGTGTATTCTGGAGTGCTCCCTACAGAAGCAGTGTGGATGTGTATTCTGGAGTGCTCCCTACAGAAGCAGTGTGGATGTGTATTCTGGAGTGCCCCTATAGTAGCAATCTGAATGTGTAGTCTTGAGCGCCCCTATAATAAAAATCTGGATGTATAGTCTGGAGCGCCCCTATACCAGCAGTCTAGATGTATATTCTGGAGCGCCCCCTATACCAACAGTCTGGATGTGTAGTCTATAGCGCTCCTATAATAAAAATCTGGATGTGTAGTCTGGAGCGCCCCCTATACCAGCAGTCTGGTTGTGTAGTCTGGAGCGCCCCCTATAATAGCAGTTCGGATGCGTATTCTGGAGCGCCCCTGTACCAGCAGTCTGGATGTGTAGTCTGGAGCGTTCCCTATAATAGTAATCGGGATGTGTATTTTGGAGCGCCCCCTATACCAGCAGTCTGGATGTGTAGTCTGGAGCGCCCCCTATACCAGCAGTCTGGATATGTAGTCTGGAGCGCCCCTATACCAGCAGTCTGGATGTGTAGTCTGGAGCGCCCCCTATACCAGCAGTCTGGATGTGTAGTCTGGAGCGCCCCTTATACTAACAGTCTGGATCTGTAGTCTGGAGCGCCCCCTATACCAGCAGTCTGGATGTGTAGTCCGGAGCGCCCCTATACCAGCAGTCTGGATGTGTATTCTGGAGCGCCCCTATACGAACAGTCTGGATGTGTATTCTGGAGCCCCCCTATACTAACAGTCTGGATGTGTAGTCTGGAGCGCCCCTATACTAACAGTCTGGATGTGTAGTCTGGAGCACCACCTATAATAGCAATCTGGATGTGTAGTCTGGAGCACCACCTATAATAGCAATCTGGATGTGTAGTCTGGAGCACCACCTATAATAGCAATCTGGATGTGTAGTCTGGAGCGCCCCTATACCAGCAGTCTGGATGTATATTCTGGAGCGCCCCTATACCAGCAGTCTGGATGTGTAGTCTGGAGCGCCCCTATACCAGCAGTCTGGATGTGTAGTGTGGAGCACCCCCTATATCAGCAGTCTGGATGTGTAGTCTGGAGCCCCCCTTATACTAACAGTCTGGATGTGTAGTCTGGAGCGCCCCCTATACCAGCAGTCTGGATGTGTAGTCTGGAGCGCCCCCTATAACAGCAGTCTGGATGTGTAGTCTGGAGCATCCCCTATACGAACAGTCTGGATGTGTATTCTGGAGCCCCCCTTATACTAACAGTCTGGATGTGTAGTCTGGAGCGCCCCTATACTAACAGTCTGGATGTGTAGTCTGGAGCACCACCTATAATAGCAATCTGGATGTGTAGTCTGGAGCGCCCCCTATACCAGCAGTCTGGATGTGTAGTCTGGAGCGCCCCCTATACCAGCAGTCTGGATATGTAGTCTGGAGCGCCCCTATACCAGCAGTCTGGATGTGTAGTCTGGAGCGCCCCCTATAACAGCAGTCTGGATGTGTAGTCTGGAGCGCCCCTATAGTAACAGTCTGGATCTGTAGTCTGGAGCGCCCCCTATAACAGCAGTCTGGATGTGTAGTCTGGAGCGCCCCTATAGTAACAGTCTGGATGTATATTCTGGAGCCCCCTTATACTAACAGTCTGGATGTGTAGTCTGAAGCGCCCCTATACCAGCAGTCTGGATGTGTAGTCTGGAGCGCCCCCTATACCAGCAGTCTGGATGTGTAGTCTGTAGCGCCCCTATACCAGCAGTCTGGATGTGTAGTCTGGAGCGCCCCTATATCAGCAGTCTGGATGTGTAGTCTGGAGCGCCCCCTATACCAGCAGTCTGGATGTGTAGTCTGGAGCGCCCCTATACCAGCAGTCTGGATGTGTAGTCTGGAACCCCCCTTATACTAACAGTCTGGATGTGTAGTCTGGAGCGCCCCTATACCAGCAGTCTGGATGTGTAGTCTGGAGCGCCCCTATACTAACAGTCTGGATGTGTATTCTGGAGCGCCCCTATACCAGCAGTCTGGATGTGTAGACTGGAGCACCCCCTATACTAACAGTCTGGAGCCCCCTATACCCACAGTCTGGATGTGTAGTCTGGAGCGCCCCTATACTAACAGTCTGGATGTGTAGTCTGGAGCGCCCCTATACTAACAGTCTGGATGTGTATTCTGGAGCGCCCCTATACCAGCAGTCTGGATGTGTAGACTGGAGCGCCCCCTATACTAACAGTCTGGATGTGTAGTCTGGAGCGCCCCTATATCAGCAGTCTGGATGTGTAGTCTGGAGCGCCCCCTATACCAGCTGTCTGGATGTGTATTCTGGAGCGCCCCTATACCAGCAGTCTGGATGTGTAGTCTGGAGCGCCCCTATACTAACAGTCTGGATGTGTAGTCTGGAGCGCCCCTATACTAACAGTCTGGATGTGTATTCTGGAGCGCCCCTATACCAGCAGTCTGGATGTGTAGACTGGAGCGCCCCCTATACTAACAGTCTGGATGTGTAGTCTGGAGCGCCCCTATATCAGCAGTCTGGATGTGTAGTCTGGAGCGCCCCCTATACCAGCTGTCTGGATGTGTATTCTGGAGCGCCCCTATACCAGCAGTCTGGATGTGTAGTCTGGAGCGCCCCCTATACCAGCTGTCTGGATGTGTAGTCTGGAGCATCCCCTATACTAACAGTCTGGATGTGTAGTCTGGAGCATCCCCTATACTAACAGTCTGGATGTGTAGTCTGGAGCGCCCCTATACCAGCAGTCTGGATGTGTAGTCTGGAGCATTCCCTATAATAGCAATCTGGATGTGTATTTTGGAGCGCCCCCTATACCAGCAGTCTGGATGTGTAGTCTGGAGCGCCCCCTATACCAGCAGTCTGGATGTGTAGTCTGGAGCGCCCCTATACTAACAGTCCGGATGTGTAGTCTGGAGCATCCCCTATACTAACAGTCTGGATGTGTAGTCTGGAGCGCCCCCTATACCAGCAGTCTGGATGTGTAGTCTGGAGCGCCCCCTATACCAGCAGTCTGGATGTGTAGTCTGGAGCGCCCCCTATACCAGCAGTCTGGATGTGTAGTCTGGAGCGCCCCTTATACTAACAGTTTGGATGTGTAGTCTGCAGCACCCCCTATACCAGCAGTCTGGATGTGTAGTCTGGAGCGCCCCTTATACTAACAGTTTGGATGTGTAGTCTGCAGCGCCCCCTATACCAGCAGTCTGGATGTGTAGTCTGGAGCGCCCCTTATACTAACAGTCTGGATGTGTAGTGTGGAGCGTCCCCAATACAAGCAGTCTGGATGTGTAATCTGGAGTGCCCCTATAATAGCAGTCTGGATGTGTAGTCTGGAGCGCCCCTTATAGTAACAGTCTGGATGTGTAGTCTGGAGCGCCCCTTATAGTAACAGTCTGGATGTGTAGTCTGGAGCGCCCCCTATACTAACAGTCTGGATGTGTAGTCTGGAGTGCCCCTATAATAGCAGTCTGGATGTGTAGTCTGGAGCGCCCCTTATAGTAACAGTCTGGATGTGTAGTCTGGAGCGCCCCTATACCAGCAGTCTGGATGTATATTCTGGAGCACCCCCTATACCAGCAGTCTGGATGTGTAGTCTGGAGCGCCCCCTATATCAGCAGTCTGGATGTGTAGTCTGGAGCCCCCCTTATACTAACAGTCTGGATGTGTAGTTTGGAGCGCCCCCTATACCAGTAGTCTGGATGTGTATTCTGGAGCGCCCCTATACCAGCAGTCTGGATGTGTAGTCTGGAGCATCCCCTATACTAACAGTCTGGACGTGTAGTCTGGAGCGCCCCTATATCAGCAGTCTGGATGAGTAGTCTGGAGCATCCCCTATACCAACAGTCTGGATGTGTAGTCTGGAGCATCCCCTATACCAACAGTCTGGATATGTAGTCTGGAGCGCCCCTATACCAGCAGTCTGGATATGTAGTCTGGAGCGCCCTATACCAGCATTCTGGATGTGTAGTCTGGAGCGCCCCTATACCAGCAGTCTAGATGTATAGTCTGGAGCATCCCCTATACTAACAGTTTGGATGTGTATTCTGGAGCGCCCCCTATACTAACAGTCTGGATGTGTAGTCTGCAGCGCCCCTATACCAGCAGTCTGGATGTGTAGTCTGGAGCTCCCCTATACTAACAGTCTGGATGTGTAGTCTGGAGCTCCCCTATACCAGCAGTCTAGATGTATAGTTTGGAGCATCCCCTATATTAACAGTCCGATGTGTAGTCTGGAACACCCCTATACTAGCAGTCTGGATGTGTAGTCTGGAGCCCCCCTATACTAACAGTCTGGATGTGTATTCTGGAGCGTCCCTATACCAGCAGTCTGGATGTGTAGTCCGGAGCTCCCCTATACCAGCAGTCTAGATGTATAGTTTGGAGCATCCCCTATATTAACAGTCCGATGTGTAGTCTGGAGCGCCCCTATACCAGCAGTCTGGATGTGTAGTCTGGAGCCCCCCTATACTAACAGTCTGGATGTGTATTCTGGAGCGCCCCCTATACCAGCAGTCTGGATGTGTAGTCTTGAGTGCCCCGATAACAGCGTGGAGTGTTCTCGAGCGCAGTGGCTCAGTCAGTCGATGAACCAATCACAGCATTGCATTTAAATGGCTGTGATTGGTTCATCGAATATTTGATTGGTGCTAGAGAACCAATCAGAGCAATTGCTTGCTTGAGGCGGGGTTTACAAACTCCGTTACCAGCAAGTGATGTTCTGTCGGTGCTGAGGACTGCACGCAAGCAGCATGAGGGACCCAGGGACCTAGTCTGGATATGTAGTCTGAAGTGCCCCCTATAATAATAGGCTGGATGTGTAGTCTGAAGCACCCCCTATACCAACACTCTAGCAGCGCCCCCTATAGTAGTAATGCTGTATACATACGGGCCATTTTTACGTGCGAGTTCTGTCCGATTCCGAGATGGATAGAGGTCGCCTGAGAAACAATCAATGGCTTAATACACACAAGCGCTTTTACTCTCAGACCAACGGCCCAGTTAGAAAAATCACGGCACATCCTATTTTGGTGCAATTATTCTCTAAGAATCGCGCGTTATTTTCTATGGGAACATTTAAAAAAACGCAACACAATTGTGTGCCGAGCGATTTGCAAGTGTGATGCATTTTTTCAGCAGGTTACTATGGAGACCACACGAAATAAGGAGCCAGCAAGTGCAGAGCAGCGAAAAACATACAACACGAGGAACACGTAAGCGGACTTCCTCATTACGACATGTCTCTCAGTATCAGACCGCGGGGGCGCTCCAACCCCTCATGGATCTGTCCGTCTTCATCCGGAGTGCTTCATACGCTATTTGTGGAGGTCCACAGCATGGAATTACATCGCGGCCTCAATTCACCGTAGGTGTAACAGCTGCACCTGCTACAGTCCACAAATCATGTAATTTCAGAGCTCCGCCTCCTCGCGGACTCACCGTACCGCAGTACGTAAGATACACGAAGCACAACCACATCACTTCTGTAACATAACTTCTCCATGGCGCCTAGTGCCCCCGTGAAGCGCCCGACCAACCTGGCACATGTTACCCAGCACATCATTAACCCTCACATACCCAGTACACCAAATTAACCTAATGTATACTCAGAACGGCCAGTCAACCCCCACATATCGAGCATGGATATCAACTAGCCACGACCGTCCGTCACAGCCCAATAGTCCATGAAGTGTGCGCACACTTGGTCATTACAGGCCGCCTCACATATCTGCCAGCTTTCGAGTCAATTTTGCCATCATCTACGTCAGGACAAACCCCCTGCGGGGAGGGAGCCTCCCTCTTCTCCCATGCGGTCTGTGTCGTCTTCGGTTGGCCCTTTTGGTGTCCTCAGCATCGGCCCTCTGATCGTCAGGGCTATTCTGGTGACCTCCTGCATCTACATCCTGGGGACAGAGCTTCGGTCATGGTAGGGGAGGATACGCCCCCTCCTCTTACACTTGTCTAGCACTAGCTATGGCTCGTTACTGGGGGTCACTTCGGCACTATTTATGGGGCCACTCTTTATATGGGGTCGTCCCCGGTGAGCAGTGCTTATGGCGGCACTTTCACTATCCAGTAAAATTACATCTCGTAATACTAATTTCAGATGCCGGAATTTCCTTTCTTGCCATTTATCGTCTTCTGCGCGGTTACATCACAGCTCCATCTCGCTCTCCGTTGTCCTCTGCTTGCAGATGTAATGTAAAGAAATCCTTGAGCAGGTAACGCGGCGCCGCCGTCCTCAGCCGCGGGTGTTTTATTGTCTCCTGTCAGTCTGTAAGGTTGCAGGGGTATCGGAGCGTGCCTCATTTACCAGACCGCACTATTTCTACCACCGCTGACCTCCCAGACGCCGCCTCACGAGGGCACCTGTAAATGATTGTTGTAATTTCCGGAGCGCTCTCTACTGTATTATAAAGGGACGCGGAGCCGTCCGCCGGCAGCCTGGAAGATATAACCTCAGGAAAAAACCTGCGTCATAATGAATGCGTTCACAGATAGCAGCCGCAATTCATGCGCTAAAGGCGCACATTGGGCCTCATTTATCACTACTGTCTACGGATCTGTCTACACCGGGCGAAAGCGCTGCATCACATTCCACCACAGTTTTAATTTCTTGCAAAGTGGATGGGATTTGGTAAAAAGTCGTTTACACGCAGCAGAAAGCGTGGTTTGCTGCGGAAATTCGGTCAGAGTTTTTAGCTGCAGAAGAGCAGCGGAATCGCTCCATTTCCGCAGCGAGTGGTAGATTGGTTTGTACCCACGCAGGTTCCATCGTGAAGGACGGATTTCCATTGCGGTTCCACGTAAAAATTCGCACTGCTTTCCTAAGACGCTGTGAAATTAAGTTTTAGCCAATGACATTAAAGATTGAGAGCAGGAAAAGGAAACAACGCCATTTTAGCACTGCAGAGAAAGCACGGTGCAACGGGATGTCGATGATCAAGGGTCGGCTTATCATGTAAGATATGTGCTTAAAAAATGTGAAAAAACGCATTATGAACGCCACAACAACGCACCAAGATCTGCGGGAGACGCGAGGATCTTACTTGAAGGATTTCTCGGTGGTTATGCAGTTTTTTAATAGAAAATCCACTGCGTTTCCCCCTGGTGTAAACATGTCCTTGAAGTAACCAATCACAGCGCAGCATTCATTATACCTCAGCAGTTTCAGAAATGGAATTTAGAGGCAGGCAATGATTGCGGAAATCACAAAGTGGTGCGACAGGGAGCAGAGAAAGCCACAGTCCTAGTTATCTGCAGGGCTCTATTCCCAGTACAAACTCCTTTTGGCCTCGGTCACACGAGCGATTTTCCGTGCAATCTGCGCATGCCCATGCGATGTGCAACTTTATAAAACCATTGCTTTTCAATGGTATCGGACACATGAGCGCTTTTTATGCGCTCGTCCGATAAATTATAGAACAGAAATCACAGATCGCACCTATCTGCGATTTCTGTTCTCTTCTCTATATGCGCTCAATGGGGCCGGTGGCAGCAGCGCCGACCCCATTGAGAACATATACTAGACAAATCATTCTCCTCTGCCACAGCTGTAACAGCTGTGACAGAGAAGAATGATGTTAGCCCATTGAATTCAATGGAGCCGGCAATACAGCCAGCTCCATTGAAAGCAATGGGCTGCCGGCGAGCGCCGGATGGATTTTCGGAAAGGGCTTAAATATATAAGCCCTTCTCTGAAATTCATCCAGAAATGTGTAAAAACAAAAAATATATATATATACTCACCTTGTCCCGGCAGACGGAGTTCAGCCGCGGCCGGCCGGCAGTTCTCCTGAACTGCTGTGAGTAGTATTCAGCAGCCGGGGATTTATAATCCCCGCCTGCTGAATGAGCTGCCTCTGATTGGTCACAGCCCTCATGAATGGGTGAGTGAGTGCTGCCTCTGATTGGCTCAGCACAGGGATCAATCAGGGGCAGCTCTCAGCCGAAAATTCATCGTGAGATCGCCCGCAGCCTATTGCTTTCAATGGAGCCGGCTGTATTGCCGGCTCCATTGAATTTAATGCGCTGGACAGCGCTGCACTGCTCCGGCCCGTTTCTAATGAAACGCGGCTAGGAGCAGATTTTTCGGGCGGTTTTCAGCCCCGGTCACGCGATTTGCGGATGCGCATCCGTCATGCGATCCGCAAATCGCGGGGAAAAAACGCCCGTGTGACTGAAGCCTTACTCTCACCAGCTCTCTAACGGTCGGCACTCACATTTGGCAGACACACCACACTGCAATGGCAGTTCCACTCTCTCTTTATTCATCAGTGGCTCAGGACCCCACTGGCATCTCCTGGGTAAAGCTGACCCAGGAAGGCCGAGGATACCTTACAGCCTCTTCCATTCGTAGTCACACAGAACTGATGGTGTCTGTGTGGCTCACTTGCAGCTCACAACAGAAGCTCCATTCTGGCTCAGACTGACTTGCAGACATCTTGCAATCACATATAAGAAGCACAGTCACGTGACAAACAACAAGATACATTTCCCAGACATCTAACATAGCAGTTAACTCATTCAGTGCTGCAGCTATGCAATACACATGATATTCATGCAACATGAAAGACACTGACAACACATAGGCACGGGACAAATGCATCCATCCATACATTATGGAGGGGCCCTGGGAACTCCAGGCCACTACAATCTTATCTTTGCAGACTCAAGTGTCACGTCAGCACAGCTGAAGGATGCACACCGCTTAAAATGCTATCATTCGTCTTAGTTCCAGATGTGTTCTCTTTCTAGCAGAATTGCGCAGTATTTCACGCATCTGCGCACCCCCCATTGGCTGCTATGGAGACTTTTGATGTGCAAATACGCAGAAAGATAGAGCATGTTCTATCTCTTTTTATGTGGCCGAAATGCACGCGCCAAAATACGCGCACGTGAACGGATCTATTGAAATCATTAGATTCTATTCTCTGCGTATTGCGTGCACGAAGTTTACACACACAAACACATCCGTGTGAAGCTGCCATAAGGGCGACTACCCACTAGCATTTGCGAATTTGCTGCAGTTTTCTTTTCAGGTGTCTATGGGGCTTTCTAATGTTAAAAACGCATCGCGGCAAAATCGCAATTTACCTTGAAATCGCGATTTTAACATTAACAAGTCCCATAGACCATAGGGGGAAAAAACGCTGCAAATTTCGCAGTGAAAAAGAACTGTAGTGGGTAGGCACCCTAAAGGGGATGGACCAGGATTTCAAGTTATCTCCTATCCACAAGATAGGGGATAACTTGCTGACTGGCAGGGGTCTCACAGCTGAGTCTAGGTGAGAATGTGTGGAAGTTGGGAAGTAACTGGTCAGTGATAGAAAGCAGAAGGGGGTTCTAAGTTGTACATACTCTGATTGGGTCACTGTTAATAGCGGGCTATCACAGGGTGCAGTATTGGAGGGGTCACCATTACTAGTGGGGTACCACAGATGGGCAGTACTGGAGGGGTTACTTGTTGGGTTACCACAGGTGGGCAGTACTGGAGGGGTTACTAGTGTGGTACCACAGGGGGCAATACTGGAGAGGTTACTAGTGTGGTACCACAGGGGGCAGTACTGTTGGGGTTACTAGTGGGGTACCACAGGGGGCAGTACTGGAGGGGTTACTAGTGGGGTACCACAAGGGGGCAGTACTGGAGGGGTTACTAGTGGGGTACCACAGGGGGCAGTACTGGAGGGGTTACTAGTGGGGTACCACAGGGGGCAGTACTGGAGGGGTTACTAGTGTGGTACCACAGGGGGCAGTACTGGAGGGGTTACTAGTGTGGTACCACAGGGGGCAGTACTGTTGGGGTTACTAGTGGGGTACCACAGGGGGCAGTACTGTTGGGGTTACTAGTGGGGTACCACAGGGGGCAGTACTGTTGGGGTTACTAGTGGGGTACCACAGGGGGCAGTACTGTTGGGGTTACTAGTGGGGTACCACAGGGGGCAGTACTGTTGGGGTTACTAGTGGGGTACCACAGGGGGCAGTACTGTTGGGGTTACTAGTGGGGTACCAAAGGGGGCAGTACTGTTGGGGTTACTAGTGTGGTACCACAGGGGGCAGTACTGGAGGGGTTACTAGTGGGGTACCACAGGGGGCAGTACTGTTGGGGTTACTAGTGGGGTACCACAGGGGGCAGTACTGGAGGGGTTACTAGTGGGGTACCACAGGGGGCAGTAGCGGGCCCTATTCTTTTTTTATATATTTATTAATGAGCTGGCAGAAGGATTGCACAGTAAAATATCAATATTTTCAGATGATACAAAACTATGTGAAGTAATTAACACAAGAGAGGATGCAAGGTGATCGCAAGAGGATCTGGATAAGTTGGGGGAAGAAAAGGGGTAAATGCGGTTTACACTGATAAATGTAAGGTTCTGCACATAGGCAGAGGCAATAGATGTCACCATTACACACTAAATGGGAAACCACTGGGGAACACTGACATGGAGAAGGACTTGGGGGTTTTAGTTAACTGTAAGCTTAAAGGGGTTGTCTCACGGCAGCAAGTAGGGTTATATACTGCTGTATGGCCATATTAACGCACTTTGTAATGTACATCGTGCATTAAATATGAGCCATACTGAAGTTATTCACTTACCTGTTCCGTTGCTAGCGTCCCCGTCGCCATGGATCCGTCTAATTCTGATGTCTTCTTGCTTTTTTAGACGCGCTTGCGCTGTGCGGTCTTCTCCCCTTCTGCTCGGTCCGGGCACGAGCGGCGTTCTGGCTCCGTCCCCTTCTACGCATCATTGCGTAGCTCCGCCCCGTCACATGTGCCGATTCCAGCCAATCAGGAGGCTGAAATCGGCAATGGAACGCACAGAGCCCATGGTGCACCATGGGAGAAAAACGCAGTGCATCCCTGGGAAAACACCGGTGGCCATCTTGGGAGAAGATTTTTTTAAAGTCCTTATTTCGTCGGATCGGTAAGTAGCAAGCGGCTTAAAAAACGCTTTACTTTGCTATTTTATGCCAGGGGGGTGACAGGGGGAATGGGGTAAGGTAAAATTTTGAGGTTTGCCGCGAGACAACCCCTTTAACTGGAGCAACCAGCGTCAGGCAGCTGCTGCCAAGGCAAAAAGGATCATGGGAGCATCAGAAGAAGTCTAGTGGCACATGATAAGCAGGGGAGAACAGGGGGGGGGCACTCTCACTCTACCCCCCCACCCCCCAGCTCACCCCCCTCGCCCCCCAAATCTTTTCGCCCGATTAGGCAGTTACTCGAAAAAAGCGATGCTCGATCGAGTAATTGCTCTAAACGAGCACGTTCACTCATCTCTAATTATTACCTATATGATACTACTAGCCATATTATTATGTATATGGTACCAGACATATTATTACCTATATAATACTACTAGCCATATTATTACTTACATGATACTACTAGCCATATTATTACCTATATGATACTACCAGCCATATTATTACCTATATAATACTACTAGCCATATTATTACCTATATGATACTACTAGCCATATTATTACCTATATGATACTGCTAGCCATATTATTATGTATATGGTACCAGACATATTATTACCTATATGATACTACCAACTATATTATTACTTATATGATACTACCAACTATATTATTACTTATATGATACTACTAGCCATATTATTACCTATATGATACTACTAGCCATATTATTATGTATATGGTACCAGACATATTATTACCTATATGATACTACGAGTTATATAAATTACATATATGATACTACTAGCCCTATAAATTACATATATGATACTACCAACTATATTATTACTTATATGATACTACTAGCCAAAAATATTATTACCTATATGATACTACCAGCCATATTATTACCTATATGATACTACTAGCCATATTATTACCTATATGATACTACTAGCCATATTATTACCTATATGATACTACCAGCCATATTATTACCTATATAATGCTACTACCCATATTATTACCTATACGATACTACCAGCCATATTATTACTTACATAATACTACCACCCATATTATTACCTATATAATACTACTAGCCATATTATTACTTATATGATACTACTAGCCATATTATTACCTATACGATACTACTAGCCATATTATTACCTATATGATACTACCAGCCATATTATTACCTATATAATGCTACTACCCATATTATTACCTATACGATACTACCAGCCATATTATTACTTACATAATACTACCACCCATATTATTACCTATATAATACTACTAGCCATATTATTACTTATATGATACTACTACCCATATTATTACCTATACGATACTACCAGCCATATTATTACTTACATAATATTACCACCCATATTATTACCTATATAATACTATCAGCCATATTATTACCTATATAATGCTACTACCCATATTATTAGCTATACAATACTACCAGCCATATTATTACATATATGCTACTACCAGCCATATTATTACCTACTGTATATGATACTACCAGCCATATTATTACTTACATGATACTACCAGCCATATTATTACCTATACGATACTACCAACCATATTATTACCTATATGATACTACCAGCCATATTATTACCTATATAATACTACTAGCCATATTATTACTTACATAATACTAGCAGCCATATTATTACCTATATAATACTACCAGCCATATTATTACCTATATAATACTACTAGCCATATTAAGGATGCAAAACACATTCGGCAGAACTCCAGGAGATTGTACCGGATACAGATTCTGCTCATCCCCGGCCCATCTAGCACCTAGAGTCAAACCAATGTAATCAGTAAGCACTGGTATCATATTTTATATTCCTTTTATAGCTGTCTTGTATATTCTGTGTTTTCCTTTTCCTTTTTATATTATCCTTTTATATACTTTTTTATAAGCATTGCATTTTTTGCAATAAGGTTTTACCTTTATTAAGTTCAGTCCTTGCCGCTCTATAACCAACCCATAGACCCCAATAAGTGTGCCGATTTCAACTGCTGGACAGTCATGACTGTCCATATCCAATAAGTAACTTGAATTTAGGAAGTTGACCTGCCTTGCAGTAAAATGAGTCGGTGGTGGCCGTGAGTACAGTTAGTTCTCGACTTGCGAACAGGTTCCGTTCCGGGAGCCCGTTTGCAAGTCCGTTTTGTTCGCAAGTCGAACAAATGGTTGTATGGAGGGGATCGCGGGTGGATCCCGCTCCATACAACGTCGGGTGCCGGCTGTTCTTACAGCGGGCACCCGGCGGCAGCAGTTCCGACGAGCCGTGGCGCTTGTCGGAACCGTTAACACTTTAAATACCGCTCTGACAGCGGTATTTAAAGTGTTAACAGTTCTGACGAACGGCGCGGCTCGTCGGAACTGCTGCCGCCGGGTGCCCGCTGTAAGAAACAGCTTGCACCCGACGTTCAGGGGGCCCGTACAGCATCCCACGATGAGATCGCGGGACGCTGTGTGGTTGCTAGGCAGCCGGGGACCTCCTGAAAGGCCCCAGGGCTGCCTATGCAGAGTGCCTATCAAGCGCACGGCTTGCTAGGCGCTCTGCATAGACAGCCCTAGGGCCTTTCAGAAGGCCCCCGGCTGCCCAGCAACCGCAATGTGACCGGACGGGCTTCTATCAGGCTTGATAGAAGCCTGTCCGGTCCCTGCACAGTATGATGTAATGCCATAGCATTACATCATACTGTGCTGTACAGATAGTTCGTATCTAGCGAAATTCGTAAGTCGAATGTTCGCAAGTCGGGGACTATCTGTATTTCTGATACTACCAGCCATATTATTACCTATATGATAATACCAGACATATTATTACTAGAGATGAGCGAGCAGCAAAATGCTCGGGTGCTCGTTACTCGGGACGAAAATTTCGCGATGCTCGAGGGTTCGTTTCGAGTAACGAACCCCATTGAAGTCAATGGGCGACCCGAGCATTTTTGTATATCGCCGATGCTCGCTAAGGTTTCCATTTGTGAAAATCTGGGCAATTCAAGAAAGTGATGGGAACGACACAGCAACGGAGGCAGGGCGATAGCCCACAATGCTGTACAGAAGCAATGAGAAATCCATTCCTGTGCCACCTCCATCAGGAGCTGCACACGTGGGCATAGCAATGGGGAACCTATGTGCCACACACTATTCATTCTGTCAAGGTGTCTGCATGCCCCAGTCAGACCGCGGTTTTTAATAAATAGTCACAGGCAGGTGCAACTCCGCAATGGGAATTCCGTGTGCACCCACAGCATGGGTGGCTCTCTGGAACCCTCCGGCTGTACATAAATGTATCCCATTGCAGTGCCCTGGACAGCAGAGCTAACGTCAGATTAAATGCAGGTGGGCTTCGGCCCACACTGCATGCCCCAACCTGACCGGGGTTTTTAATTCATAGACACAGGCAGGTACAGCTCCCTATTGTGAAGTCCCTGTGGACCGACAGCATGGGTGGGTGCCAGGAAGCCACCAGCGATACATAAATATATCCCATTGCATTGCCCAACACAGCTGAGGTAATGTCATGTTTAATGCAGGTGGGCTTCGGCCCACACTGCATGCCCCAGTCAGACTGGGGATCTTTAGAAGTGGACACATGCAGTTACAACTCCGTGTGGACCGACAGCATGGGTGGGTGCCAGGAAGCCACCGGCGGTACATAAATATATCCCATTGCATTGCCCAACACAGCTGAGGTAATGTCATGTTTAATGCAGGTGGGCTTCGGCCCACACTGCATGCCCCAGTCAGACTGGGGATCTTTAGAAGTGGACACATGCAGTTACAACTCCGTGTGGACCGACAGCATGGGTGGCTCCCTGGAACCCACCGGCTGTACATAAATGTATCCCATTGCAGTGCCCATCATAGCTGAGGTAACGTCCGATTAAATGCAGGTGGGCTTCGGCCCACACTGCATGCCCCAGTCAGACTGGGGTTCTTTAGAAGTGGACACATGCAGTTACAACTCCGTGTGGACCGTCAGCATGGGTGGGTGCCAGGAAGCCACCGGTGGTACATAAAATATATCCCATTGCATTGCCCAACACAGCTGAGGTAGTAATGTAATGTTTAATGCAGGTGGGCTTCGGCCCACACTGCATGCCCCAGTCAGACTGGGGTTCTTTACAAGTGGACACATGCAGTTACAACTCCCTGTGGACCGACAGCATGGGTGGGTGCCAGGAAGCCACCGGCGGTACATAAATAAATCCCATTGCCTATATAGACAGTATATCTCTTTCACCTTTTTCACTGTCCCTGCCTCACCAGTACTGGCCCTATACTATGTAAAATTACTGCAGACTGAGGACGCAATGCTCTGCACGGCCGATATACAAAAAAAAAAAAGTGCAACACTGCTAAAAGCAGCCTCAACAGTACTGCACACGGTCAGATGTGGCCCTAAGAAGGACCGTTGGGGTTTTTGAAGCCTAAAATCACTCCTAACACTCTCCCTATAGCAGCTCCAGCACCAACAGCACTTTCCCTAAGCTATGTCAGAATGCATCTGTGGCGAGCCGTGGGAGGGGCCGATTTATATACTCGGGTGACACCTGATCTCGCCAGCCACTCACTGCAGGGGGGTGGTATAGGGCTTGAACGTCGCAGGGGGAAGTTGTAATGCCTTCCCTGTCTTTCTATTGGCCAGAAAAGCGCGCTAACGTCTCAGAGATGAAAGTGAAAGTAACTCGAACATCGCGTGGTACTCGTCTCGAGTAACGAGCATCTCGAACACGCTAATACTCGAACGAGTATCAAGCTCGGACGAGTACGTTCGCTCATCTCTAATTATTAACTATATGATACTACCAGCCATTTTATTATTACCTATATAATACTACTAGCCATATTATTATTACCTATATAATACTACTAGCCATATTATTACCTATATGATACTAGCAGGTATATTATTATCTATATAATACTACTAGCCATATTGTTACTTATATGATATTACTAGCCATATTATTACCTATATAATACTATCAGCCATATTATTACCTATATGATACTACCAGCCATATTTAACTTACATGATACTACTAGCCATATTATTACCTATATAATACTACTAACCATATTATTACCTATATGATACTATCAGCCATATTATTACCAATATGATACTGTCAGCCATATTATTACTTACCGTACATAATAATACCAGCCATATTATTACCTATATGATACTATCAGCCATATTATTACCAATATGATACTATCAGCCATATTATTACTTACATAATAATACCAGCCATATTATTACCTATATGATACTACCAGCCATATTATTACCTATATGATACTACCAGCCATAATATTACTTACATGATACTACTAGCCATATTATTACCTATATAATGCAACTAACCATATTATTACTTACATAATACTACCAGCCATATTATTACCTATATGATACTATCAGCCATATTATTACCAATATGATACTATCAGCCATATTAATACTTACTAATACTACCAGCCATATTATTACCTATATCATACTACCAGCCATATTATTACCTATATGATACTATCAGCCATATTATTACCAATATGATACTATCAGCCATATTAATACTTACTAATACTACTATCCATATTATTACCTATATGATACTATCAGCCATAATATTACCAATATGATACTATCAGCCATATTATTACTTACATAATACTACCAGCCATATTATTACCTATATGATACTACCAGCCATATTATTACTTACATAATACTACCTGCCATATTATTACCTATATGATACTACCAGCCATATTATCACATAATACTACCAGCCATATTATTACCTATATGATACTACCAGCCATATTATCACATAATACTACCAGCCATATTATTACTTACATGATACTACCAGCCATATTATTACTTGCGTGATACTATCAGCCATATTATTACCTATATGATACTACCAGCCATATTATGATTACCTACATGATACTACCAGCCATATTATTACCTATATGATACTACCAGCCATATTATTATTACCAATATGATACTACCAGCCATATTACTACCTATATGATACTACCAGCCATATTATTACATAATACTACTAGCCATATTATTACTTACATAATACTACCAGCCATATTATTACCTATACGATACTACTAGCCATATTATTACCTATATAATACTACTAGCTATATTATTACTTACATAATACTACCAGCCATATTATTACCTACATGATACTATCAGCCATATTATTACTTACATAATACTACCAGCCATATTATTACCTATATAATACTACTAACCATATTATTACTTACATAATACTACCAGCCATATTATTACTTACATGATGCTACCAGCCATATTATTACCTATATGATACTGCCAGCCATATTATCACATAATACTACCAGCCATATTATTACCTATATGATACCGTACTACCCGCCATATTATTACTTACATGATACTACCAGCCATATTATTACTTTCGTGATACTATCAGCCATATTATTACCTATATAATACTACTAGCCATATTATTACTTACATGATACTACAAGCCATATTGTTACCTATATAATACTACTAGCTATATTATTACTTACATAATACTACCAGCCATATTATTACCAATATGATACTACCAGCCATATTATTACCTATATGATACTACCAGCCATATTATTACCTACATGATACTACCAGCCATATTATTACCTATATAATACTACTAGCCATATTATTACTTATATGATACTACCAGCCATATTATTACTTACATAATACTACCTGCCATATTATTACCTATATGATACTACCAGCCATATTATCACATAATACTACCAGCCATATTATTACCTATATGATACTACCAGCCATATTATCACATAATACTACCAGCCATATTATTACTTACATGATACTACCAGCCATATTATTACTTGCGTGATACTATCAGCCATATTATTACCTATATGATACTACCAGCCATATTATTATTACCTACATGATACTACCAGCCATATTATTACCTATATGATACTACCAGCCATATTATTATTACCAATATGATACTACCAGCCATATTACTACCTATATGATACTACCAGCCATATTATTACATAATACTACTAGCCATATTATTACTTACATAATACTACCAGCCATATTATTACCTATACGATACTACTAGCCATATTATTACCTATATAATACTACTAGCTATATTATTACTTACATAATACTACCAGCCATATTATTACCTATATGATACTATCAGCCATATTATTACTTACATAATACTACCAGCCATATTATTACCTATACAATACTACTAACCATATTATTACTTACATAATACTACCAGCCATATTATTACTTACATGATGCTACCAGCCATATTATTACCTATATGATACTGCCAGCCATATTATCACATAATACTACCAGCCATATTATTACCTATATGATACCGTACTACCAGCCATATTATTACTTACATGATACTACCAGCCATATTATTACTTTCGTGATACTATCAGCCATATTATTACCTATATAATACTACTAGCCATATTATTACTTACATGATACTACAAGCCATATTGTTACCTATATAATACTACTAGCTATATTATTACTTACATAATACTACCAGCCATATTATTACCAATATGATACTACCAGCCATATTATTACCTATATGATACTACCAGCCATATTATTACCTACATGATACTACCAGCCATATTATTACCTATATAATACTACTAGCCATATTATTACTTATATGATACTACCAGCCACATTATTATTACCTATGTGATACTACCATCCATATTATTACCTATATGATACTACCAGCCATATTATTACATAATACTACCAGCCATATTATTACCTATATAATACTACTAGCCATATTATTACTTATATGATACTACCAGCCATATTATTACCTATATGATACTACCAGCCATATTATTACCTATATAATACTACTAGCCATATTATTACTTACATAATACTACCAGCCATATTATTACATAATACTACCAGCCATATTAATACTCACATAATACTACCAGCCATATTATTACCTATATGCTACTAGCAGTTATATTATTACCTATATAATACTACCAGCCATATTATTACCTATATAATACTACTATCCATATTATTACCTATATAATACTATTAGCTATATTATTACCTATATAATACTACTAGCTATATTATTACCTATATAATACTGCTAGCCATATTAGGGATGCAAAACACATTCGGCAGAACTCCAGGAGATTGTACCGGATACAGATTCTGCTCATCCCCGGCCCATCTAGCACCTAGAGTCAAACCAATGTAATCAGTAAGCACTGGTATCATATTTTATATTCCTTTTATAGCTGTCTTGTATATTCTGTGTTTTCCTTTTCCTTTTTATATTATCCTTTTATATACTTTTTTTATAAGCATTGCATTTTTTGCAATAAGGTTTTACCTTTATTAAGTTCAGTCCTTGCCGCTCTATAAACAACCCATAGACCCCAATAAGTGTGCCGATTTTAACTGCTGGACAGTCATGACTGTCCATATCCAATAAGTAACTTGAATTTAGGAAGTTGACTTGCCTTGCAGTAAAATGAGTCGGTGGTGGCCGTGAGTATTTCTGGGGCACGTAGGATCGTTTTGGGGTATGGTTTATTCTCCATTTTGCAACAAGTACAGAATTGAGGGAATGGAAGTAAGACAACCCCTGTGGTCATACCACGCATCATGTGCCGTAAGCCCTAGTGTCACGACACCAATCACTTGAATGGAGCTGAGCTGCAATACCACATATGGCCAACAGAGGCGCTCCTTCTGGAAGACAGAAGACGTTTTTACAACTCTGTAATCGTTTGGTGTGCTCCTGAACTATGGTCTACTGCATTCTTGATATTCAGCCATTAAAGTACTTTAATGCAAGAAATAAGTTCCCAATATACCATAAGTTCCTAAAATAAGTTGTGAGAACTGATTACTCTGTATACAGCTCTACAGGAACAGCCGAGCACAAAGAATAAGAAGAGATGAGTAAGCGGAACATGGCACACGTCAAAAGCCATATAGCGAGCTGTGAAATCCCATTATCAATATGGATCTGGCAGCTCCGCTGCTAAATACACAACAGGGTTCATTAAATATAGAGTAGGACGTCTCCAGACAGTACACAGGAGAACTCCAAATGCCACTTACAGTCTTAATTATATATTTGTGGAATATTCATTAATTATGCATACCTTTACACAACTTATTGAAGAGCAAACCTCCCGCGAGCACTAATGATATCCGTGCTCCTGTTTTCTATTATTCCAGCCACTGCAATGCGTTCTCAGAATATTTACTTCTTTAATTAACTTGTAAACCCTTTTTTTAATGAAATCTGAAAAAAATGGCTTCATTATAAAGACGACGTGTAAGAACCACTCCTGCTGAGAACGCCACCAAAGCTACCTAGATACACCCCCTTATATGCAAAACTGCATGACAGCCCCTTGAAAAATGGGAAAGGTGAGAGAAATGCTTAGGGCTTCATGCACATGGATCTGTATACTTAACCCCTTAGTGACGGAGTCAAATTTTGGAAATCTAACATGTACCTTAACATAGCATAACTCCGTAAAGGCTTTGCATATCCAAATGATTCTGACATTATTTTTTCGCCACATGTTGTACTTTATTTAGGTGGTAAAAATAGGCAGAAAGAACCTGTGTATATTTATTAAAAGCGCCAATATTGGGAAAATTTTTAAAACATTGTCATTTTTTCACATTTTCAACTGTAATATCTAAAATATGTGTAAACATACTGCACAAATTTTTGATAAGATATATATTTCCATCTGTTTACTTTATTCTGAATGCACGTTTGAAAAACTTTCTTTTTTTTTAACCATTTAGATGACGTACAAATTTAACATTTTGACGAACCCTTTGTTTTCCTGCACAAAGCCAAGATTGCAAAGGCTCATGAGTGTCAGAATGATAGCTACCCCCACAAGTAACCCCATTTTAAAAACTATACCCCTTAATATATTTACTCTCAGTAGCCAGGAGCAGAGGGATTTTAAATTTCCCGGGGCCTGATCCCCTCTGTGCACGTGCCCGATGATTGACGTCAGGCGCGCATGCGCAGACGGGGACTTCAGGTCCTGGAACACCGGGACACCGTGGATGACCCAGGGTGAGTATTTTCACCTCCCCTCATGGATCCGATCCATGAGGGGAGGTAAAACTAACTTTTTTTCAACTTTTAAAAACATTTTCATGATCGTCGCTATCCATTGGATAGCGACAAGCACAGGCCCAGGGACCGCTCACCACGGTCCCCGGGAACATCTCCTGGTTCCTGTCTGCTTTCAGGAGGCGGGAGATTTTAAATTTACCGGGGCTCCCGGCCTTCTGCGCATGCGCGGTACGTCATTCGTCTGGGGCACATGCGCAGAACAGCGGCGATGGGTCCCGGAGGACCTCTTCACCATGGGACACCACGATCAAGGCGGGTGAATAATTTCAGCCACCCTGATGGATCCACACCATCAGGGCAGCTGAATCTTTAACGTTTTAAAGGATGATAGCGCCAATTGCATTGCCGGGGGGGGGGGGGGGGGGAGTGCCCGCAGCCCAGGATGACAGCTCCATGCTGTCGGCTACCTGCGGGCACCGACAGCATGGAGCTGTCACGTCCTCAGCCAAGAGAGCTTTAATCCAAAAAGGGTGCATGTTTTTACGTCCTCTAGGATTAAAGCCCACTTAGCTAGGATGTAAAAAGGCAATGGGGCCATCACTAAGGGGTTAAACATACTATGATACCCACAGACTGAAATAGACCCATGTCATACCTCAATGTGCCGCCATATGGAAGCAGAGATGGGTCCCCACGCAATACCAGTAATAGGGCCTCCATCTATAGTACTTTGTTTTATATACTGTATTAGGCTATGTTCACATTGTGTTTTATAGTTCGACATACAGTAGGCATCACCTAATCTCCAGCGCGTACACCAAGTATATCCGTACAGCCCATTCACCCTGGCTTCATCAGGTTGATATGTGTCCGCATGCAATGGGGCACTGCAATAAGGCAATGTTTGATGCACTGTTCGTTTTTTTAATATTGTGGCCAATGGGCGTCCTAGGTCACTGCATGGCGGTTCAGCGGCATACATCAGCGTTATTTGTTAACGCTATACTTTGGGGAATCCTTCCAATGTGTGTATATATATATATATATATATATATATATATATATATATATATATATATATATAATGCAGAGCTCAGAAGTGGTGTGAACTGAGTCTAATATTGGTGCCTTCTTATATGGAAGAGCCTTTGGTTCCCCTCAGGCACTAGGGCCGACTGTTAGCACTTCCCCTCCTGTAGCTACACCCTGTACACCGGCACATAGAGGTTTTTCTCTTGGAGTTATTATAGTTGTACCTTTCCTACTTCAGTAACTGTTCAGACTCTGAGCGCCACAATGATCCCACGTAGCTACCTGAGAAAAGGAGGAGCTATCTGCTATACAACAGACTGCTTGGCCATGTTGCACACACTTGTTTATGCCCTTGATGAAGTATAGTTTACAAACAATTCAGTAAGTTCGGAAACAAACCCGACAAAGCGATAAAAGTACAAAAACAAGAAATTAGAAAATTTATGGGAGAAACTGCAGCAAAATGAAGACAGGCTTTTCGTTGACTACAGGCATTTGGTCATGTCTGTATTTTGCATCAAGTCGAAGCAAACATCCTCGTAACTGTCTCACCTGAAAGTTATGTATCTTTATCTCTTCCCACATGGGAAAAGTAGAAATGGTTAAGTCTAAGTTATTCCATGTAAATCTTGTTAAGGTGCCGAGGGCAGGTAGGTTAATAGGGGAGAAGGCAAGAAGCTCCCAGATAGTCACAGTCAATGAGGCACACGAGACCTGTTTCTGGGCCACAGTATTTTGTCTGACCCACTCTACTGCACCACTCCTCCAAGGGAAAAGTGCTTGTAGCAAGGGCATGTACTCAACAATGGCCCCGGCACCGGCCAACCTCACCACTTGTCAGAAGCCTTCACACTACTCTCGGACTCCAAATACTGCTCTCACTTCAGTCAACACTAAATGTAGATTTGCCGTAAGGCTATATGAGCAGCAGGACTTGTTCACACCCGTGCGCACTCATGCTTGTTCAGGGTAGCTACTGCTGGGCTCCCAATCAATCATGATAACCTCAGTACAGTTAAATATGTACTGAGGTTGGTTTTTGCCGTATTTATATAATGAGCTTGGTTCTGATGCAGTATTTCTGTATTGCGTCTGGTTCTAGTATTTATGTACTGAGCTTGCTGCTGGTGCTGTATTTAAGCATGGAGCTTAGTTCTGTTGCTGTATTTATGTACTGAGCTTGGATCTGGTACAGTAATTACTGAGCTGTTCTGGTGTGGATCTGCTGCTACGTTGCTGCTTTCTGAACAAGCAGAATACAGGCAGACTGGCTATAAGTGTATTACATATCTTTTTTTTCCTTATGATGGTGAGGGATTAAAAAAATATTCTGCACATGGTGCCATCTAACATAAGGCTGGCACTGGCATTTGGCCATCTTCCTTTGTCCCATAGAAGTGATTGCATCAGTGGGTTACACATGTGCATTATTGCTGCTTTCACATGGAGTATGTGGGTAAACAGATATAAGGATCTGATGGATGGGACCTTCAGTAGTCGGGCATGTAGATCGGGGATAAATATCTTCAGCGGTAAAACCCCTTTAATGGCTTAAAGGCATCTTATGATAACTCTTCCTGTCCATAAGCCCTATTAGGTACACAAATGTGTTACTCGGGTTCCCACCTTTCATGACCACCTGTCTGATGTACAGTAGAACATGGAATTACACTTGAAAGGACAACATGCAATACTACATTTCCTCTTTAGTGGCTGCTGTGGAGCAAAACTTCCAGACTCTATAAACTATTATTGGGGGTCCCGGAAGTTTGACCCACTTTTTTAGGGGACTTCGCTTGTCTTTGTTTGGAAACCTCTTTAATCACCTTCCTATGGGAGATAAAATTAGAAGTTTCTGGGAATTGATGGTGACTGATAACAAAAACTTTCCGGAGGTAACCAGCGGGCAGAAGGTGATATTATTCCCGCTTGAGTGGGTGCAGCAGAACTGAGCTAATTAGTTTTAGTCCGGTGTCCCTGCGTAGTCAAGAAAGCTGAGCCCTTACAATGTCATCTGCCGCCGTAGCTCCTCGCTCTCCTCTATTCTCACCTTTTTTTAGTGAGGACCTGAAGGGACAGGGGCATTTTTCATTCTGGAAGTGCTATTTAAGCTGACAGTTGTAAGTCGTCTTTGTGGGGCAGCCTGCACCTCCGGGGCCATTCAATTGTACGGATACTGTGACATTCGGAGTTATAATTGGATTTGCTGTGTTCTGCTGAGGAACAATGAGAGGAACTCCATCTGTAGCGTTTGATAACATTGCTGGCGCCGGCGCTGTCACGCAGGTACAGCGCGTTCTGCTCATTTCAGAAGCTCACATTGAAAAGATAGAGGGCAAGCTTAAAAGAGAAAACCCTATAGAGATACAGAAGAAGTGCGGCAGAGGTCGCTGAGATCAAGCTGGCCAATGCATCTACGGGTATGAAAACCACCCTGCTGGGCGCTGCTAATGTACTAACTTACTATACTCCATTACTGTACTGGATATTAACCATATGTTACACTGGCAGAGCTCCGCCAGAGACCCCACAGACCACAGCTACATGTGCAGCAGTGCTTATGAATAAACATATATATATATATATATATATATATATATGTTATTCAGGATCTGTGGCGAGCTGGTTGACAATTATCGACACCTTATTAACTGCCATTACCATTATATACCGGGTGTAGTCATAAAGTTGGCTCCAGCTCTGTGTCTCACTACTGGTGGTCTATATAGAAATAACAGTAGTGTACTTGGATAGGAAGACATGGATGAACTACATGATGTACGGCGTACGGGGGGGCCCCGGAACATGGATTTCAATTTTGTGTTGTGTTCCCTCTAAGAGAACGAGAGAATAAAACCCAATTGCAAAGTTAAAGAGCAGAATGTAATAAAAAGAAATTCACTTTCCGTGTCTCTTTACGTCCCGTGGGACCGCTGCTATGACTGAAGTCAGGAAGGTGTACTAGAAGTGGCCTCCTGCTAGGATAGGGACTAGAGATGAGCGAGCGTACTCGGAAAAGCACTACTCGCTCGAGTAATTTGCTTTATCCGAGTATCGCAGTGCTCGTCCCTGAAGATTCGGGTGCCGGCACGGAGTGGGGAGCTGCAGGGGAGAGCGGGGAGGAACGGAGGGGAGATCTTTCTCTCCCTCTCTCCCGCCCGCTCTCCCCTGCTCCCCGCTGCGACTCACCTGTCAGCCGCAGCGGCACCCGAATCTTCAGGGACGAGAACAGCGATACTCGGATAAAGCAAATTACTCGAGCGAGTAGTGCTTTTCCGAGTACGCTCGCTCATCTCTAATAGGGACAGATCATACGGGCAATCATTCAGCGGCATCTGCAGGAGATTCAGGTGACAGTCCGCATTGAGAGTCCCTGGAATGATGGCTCCTTGCATGTATTGTAGCCAGAGGAGGCCACTTCCAGTACTCTTTCCTTACTTCAGTCATAGCGGTGCCCATACACATTAGATAGAAGTCTGTCATTATAGTAACATTTGAGCATGAATGTCTATGACTAGGCCATATATACATTGACAATCATTGTATTCATGGAACTTAGCAGATTGGATACTTCTACTGTGGGTCATAACTGGTTTAGGTCTGTGGGGAAAATAAAAAATTAAAAAAGTAAATCTTATTATTTGTGTAGCGCCAACTTATTCCGCAGCGCTTTCAAGTAATTTATTTATAACCCCCCAACCAAGTTGGATTCTCTCATTTTACCAACCTTGGAAGGATGGGTCAACCTTGAGTTGGCTATCTGAACCATGTGGGGATTGAACTTGCAACCTTCAGGTTGTGAGCAAAAGCTTAGGACTGCATTTCTGCTGCCGTAGCACTCTGCAGCACACGAGGCTCTCTAACAGGCCCAGGTATGACCAGCTGTGATATCAGTGAGGGGCTCAGCTGTTACCAGATCTATCAGGTCTGAATCATGAAGGTGACGACATGCTGCTGCTCTACAACCTGGATCATTGACCTCTAGTAATGACTGACTATCACCAGATACTCCAGTGGACAGAACCCCCTCCCTGCTGCGGATGACTCCGATTCTACTGACAGTGACATGTATCAATGAGGTTCATGGTTCTGCAATGATAATGTAGTATAATTACATAGATGGGTTAATCACTCCGCCTCCAAAGGCCGTTAGAGGTCATAGTTCAGTAAATTTCTATAATTCTGTCCAAAGGATAAATGTAATGCATGTACAGGTGCAATAAAACTATTCACCTCCTCATTGCAAATTAGGTTTCCTTGCCAAATTCACAAACTTTGAGCCGTTTGCAAAAAACAGACAAAGAAGAACAATTAAATTATCTGATCTCCAGGCACCAGGCCCTCAGGATATTGCTGATCTCCAGGGATCAGGCGCTCAGGATATTACTGATCTACAGGGATCAGGCCCTCAGGATATTGCTGATCTCCAGGGATCAGGCCCTCAGGATATTACTGATCTCCAGGGATCAGGCCCTCAGGATATTACTGATCTCCAGGGATCAGGCCCTCAGGATATTACTGATCTCCAGGGATCAGGCCCTCAGGATATTACTGATCTCCAGGGATCAGGCGCTCAGGATATTACTGATCTCCAGGGATCAGGCACTCAGGATATTACTGATCTCCAGGGATCAGGCACTCAGGATAATTTTGATCTCCAGGGATCAGGCGCTCAGGATAATAATGATCTCCAGGGATCAGGCACTCAGGATAATACTGATCTCCATGGACCAGGCAATCAGGATATTACTGATCTCCAGGGATCAGGCGATCAGGATAATACTGATCTCCAGGGATCAGGCGCTCAGGATATTACTGATCTCCAGGGATCAGGCCCTCAGGATATTACTGATCTCCAGGGATCAGGCCCTCAGGATATTACTGATCTCCAGGGATCAGGCGCTCAGAATATTACTGATCTCCAGGGATCAGGCCCTCAGGATATTACTGATCTCCAGGGATCAGGCACTCAGGATAATTTTGATCTCCAGGGATCAGGCGCTCAGGATAATAATGATCTCCATCTCCAGGGATCAGGCACTCAGGATAATACTGATCTCCATGGACCAGGCAATCAGGATATTACTGATCCCCAGGGATCAGGCGATCAGGATAATACTGATCTCCAGGGATCAGGCGCTCAGGATATTACTGATCTCCAGGGATCAGGCGCTCAGGATAATACTGATCTCCAGGGATCAGGCACTCAGGATAATTCTGATCTCCAGGGATCAGGCGCTCAGGATAATACTGATCTCCAGGGATCAGGCACTTAGGATAATATTGATCTCCAATGATCAGGCACTCAGGATAACACTGATCTCCAGGGATCAGGTGCTCATGATAACACTGATCTCCAGGGATCAGGCACTCAGGATAATACTGATCTTCATGACCCCAGGTACTCAGGATAATACTGATCCCAGGGATCAGGCACTCAGGATAATACTGATCCCCAGGGATCAGGCACTCAGGATAATACTGATCTCCAGGCACCAGGCACTCAGGATAATACTGATCTCCAGGGATCAGGCACTCAGGATAATTCTGATCTCTAGGGATCAGGCGCTCAGGATAATAATGATCTCCAGGGATCTGGCACTTAGGATAATATTGATCTCCATGGACCAGGCACTTAGGATATTACTGATCTCCAGGGATCAGGCGCTCAGGATAATTCTTATCTCCAGGGATCAGGTGCTCAGGATAACACTGATCTCTAGGGATCAGGTGCTCAGGATAACACTGATCTCCAGGGATCAGGCGCTCAGGATAATTCTTATCTCCAGGGATCAGGTGCTCAGGATAACACTGATCTCTAGGCACCAGGCACTCAGGATAATACTGATCTCCAGAGATCAGGCACTCAGAGGATAATTCTTATCTCCAGGGATCAGGCGCTCAGGATAATAATGATCTCCAGGGATCAGGCACTCAAGATATTACTGATCTCCAGGGATCAGGCACTCAGGATAACACTGATCTCCAGGGATCAGGCACTCAGGATAACACTGATCTCCAGGGATCAGGCACTCAGGATAACACTGATCTCCAGGGATCAGGCACTCAGGATAATACTGATCTCCAGGGATCAGGCGCTCAGGATAACACTGATCTCTAGGGATCAGGCGCTCAGGATAACGCAGATCTCCAGGCACTCAGGATAATACTGATCTCCATGACCCCCGGCACTCAGGATAATACTGATCCCCAGGGATCAGGCACTCAGGATAATACTGATCTCTATGGACCAGGTATTCAGAATAATACTGATCTCCAGGGATCAGGCACTCAGGATAATACTGATCTCTATGGACCAGGTATTCAGGATAATACTGATCTCCATTGACCAGGTACTCAGGATAGTACCAGTTCCATTGATTAGGGGCCACAACTCTAAGGGTGCGGGCAGACGAGCGCATAAACGGCGCGTTTTTGCGACCAAACGTATATACGTGACCATCTGAGGCAATAATTTCGAATGTATTTGTTCACATGGGCGATTTTACGGCGCGTAAAAACGGCAATTCGAAAAAAAACGGAACATATGCGAGCGAAATACGCGCCAACGCATATTCGATTGCTGAAAAGACCATTTGCAAAGTAGGAACAAACGAAAATACGCTTTCTAGCTCTGGTCGTGATCGGTGAAAAACGATCGCTCGGGCGATTATACGTTGCACTCGTGCGAACGTAAATACGCCTACGCTCGTCTGCCCGCACCCTAAGGCTGAGATACCACTAGGCTGAGACTGCCGCCCTGTTGTTGCACATGTGCATTTCATCTTTACTCTGCATGGATAGGATCAGTCTACAGTAAGGAAGCCTTCAGCTCTAATTCTAAATAATAAATTAAATTAAACACTCAATGGTGGTCTGTTGCATGAAAAGCTGGCACAATATTATCTTGTGATGGAAAGGTCATAGCTTCTGGAAATAAAGCATTATGTTACCTCTTGGAGATGTTTCTCGCAGTTTCTGTAGTTTTCTCCCTCTAGATTATCTGAGGTTTAAATTGTAAAACTTGCTGGACGCTTTCAACCTTCTTACTATATAACAATGTAACATGGGCCCCATCGCTCCTACATGGGCTTCCTTTATGGCACATTTGCCCTTGTTTTCTACCCCTACTGGCAGTGCAATCACTATGAACACTAAGAAGTGACCCGGGAACTATTACTCCTCGGCTTCTATCACTGCCCATAGGCTTGTGGTGTGTGAAGATGGCACAAGAGAGGATTGTTCTGCGCTCCATCTATGACCTCCGCCGAGGCTCCATCTGCACTTTACAATCCCCCGGTTAGTGGAAGATTTACATCTTGGTTGTAATAGAGTGAATGACTTGTATTTAAAAGCCAACTACTTACTCCCAGTTCAATAATCCAATTGCAGGCACAATACGCAGATGAGTCTTGTGTCTTCTCTCCGTAGCGGAGGCGCAGTGTGCGCGGTTAGATCTATATTATGCATCACAATCGCTCAGCTCCATAAAGAGAGTGGATCAATGCGGCACCTTCATCTGTGCAGAAGAAGCTCTTACCTTCAAGTGATATTTCTTGGTAAATATGGAACAATTTTCAGTTCCATTACAGCTACCAGGAGACTTTGATTCGCGAGTGAAATAGTCTCTGTCTTCCTGAAGATTGACAGGATAATGCGGAGAACATCAGTCCTTAATTCACCTATTCCCAATGCACTGCCTGCACTCCGCTGTGTGATGATGATATGATTGACTGTGTTACAGCGGGACGCTGCATCATCAGTGACGGCTGCAGAAACACTGCAGAAAAGTTACATTCGGGCGATTAATGCCTGCAAATGGGGGTAAATATCTATAACGGTGACGCTTGTAGCGAGCCGCGACACGGTCTATTATACCGCGCAAAAACACACAAAATACCATCTGTCAAAATAAAAGTTGATGGTGACATGAAGGAGTTTAACCAGGAGTTTTCTTACGAAGACGAGCCCTACTTGGTCATATGGACATCATAGAGGGTGCTGCTCTATACTTGGGACCCCACTTCATGGCCCACAATGGATATCCACTTTGTGTGAATGGCTCCCCTGCTGGCAGATTTGAGCCGCCCTATTGCATGGATGGCCATTTGTTCTGATACATGGTAGAGCGGGAAGCCCTAGGCAGCTTGCACTACCATTCTCCAACCTGTAGCCAATTCAGGTCTCTGATCTGCAGGAAGTTAGGCCACAGACAGAATGTCACTGCCCTGATTCTGGTGGCTCAATGATGTCACTGAATTCTACTGGGCAAGAAGAGGGCTCTGCGCTTGTCCAGGTGAAGTAATTATGTAGGACCCCGTCAGATTCCCTTTGCTACTGTTGATATATGAGAGACTGCAGTACCAGATTTGGACACAAGATGGAGCACCAACATAAAGAAAGAGACTTTCTTCAGTGGAAGAGAATGAACAGTGTTAAAGGGGTTGTCCTATTACTGGACAACCCCCCTTTAATAGCACTGCCTGAATTGAAACAATACATAGTCCTCCATGATCGCCAGGATCCAGCGCTTCCACCCAACTGTAGTTCCGGTGATTTTTGCGACTGATGATGTCACAGGAAGTCACGTGACCATTGCATCCTGTGAGAGGTTGCAGGGTCATGTTGTTGAACTTCTAACATCATGGCACTCAGAATGTAGGCGCCAATGCCAGGAGAATGAGCAGTGGCTCTGCAGCCACTTATTTCACCTGATTTCCTGTGGCATCACTTGTCACATGGACCATCGGGACCACAATGGATCCTGGCAGCTGCGGGTAAGTATAGTTCTGTTCAATATTTTAATGCAGGCAGTGCTATTGAAGCAGGGTTGTACAGTAACCGAACAACCCCTTTAATCTAAGGAACTTGCTGCAAGGTTCTGGTAGACTGCCTGGGAGGATATATAAGAAAGCCGATTGTGGTTCTGGAGCCTTCTGCCTGCTCCTGACTTGTGAGACAGCTGTGCTGGACAAGCTATGGTGCTTATGCTCAGGGACTTCTGAGTGCTGCTCTAGGACCACAGCTGAGAACTGTTGGTAGCTTCACTGCCGCTACATAGGAATTGAGTCGTCTATATATCTGTGACCTCCCCTGATCGCCTTGAAGCAGAGGGAGGAAGTGAAGTTCTCCAACCAGCTTGAGCTTGCGGAGGATTGTCACAAATCTCCCTCGGCAAATGGTGTCAATTTCTGGAGGCGAAAGAGAGCGGTCTCCAGTGATCATTGTGTGTACATATATTACAAGAGCAGTAGCGGAATTGTGGACTGTGCAAAGACATCAGGTTTGATGTTTGATCCATCCATGGACTATTCAGATATACCAAAAGAATACTAAGACATTTTGGAAATTTGTCTGATTTTGTACTTACTCTTCGAAATATAATACTGAGAATCTGTTGTTAATGAAGAGCGTAGTTGAGAACTAGGCATTCACTGTTGGTATGGACAGCTAAGAGAACTGCAGTCAGTGTACAGTTTAACAGGTTGTTGCCGGTGTCTGGTTATTAGTAATAGTGCTCTCTTATTCCTGCTGTTTCAGGGTCTTTCTCTGACCATTGGCCCCAAACATATAATAAAAGAAGACTGTTCTGTAAACACGCTCCTTACTGGGCATCATATCCAATGTTACTGGGCACTGTGCCGCTTCCTGCTACAATTATCATTCTCTATGACACTATTGTATAACCTACTGTTTGGGGGCGCTATTACTTTTAGGGGGGCATTTGGGGCACTATACATTTTTAATGGAGCGCTCTCTCAGGCATTATTTTAAGGAGGCACTATTACTCTATTACCATGAAAAGGGCATACACGAGATATTATAATGTTCAAAGGTATATTATTACTTTCTAGGGGCATTATTACTTTGTAAGGGGCACAGCGCTGGGCATTATTACTGTTTGATTGCACATGGGGTTCATATTTATACGGGATTTTTGTGTCTCTTAACGCCTGTGTGAAAGTAGCCTAAAGAAAGCCTTAAAGCAATTTGATAATCATGGGGGTCTGACTTCCAGGGCCCCTACCAGTCTCAAGATTTCAGCCCTGGTGCATCCAGAAGTTCTGGCAGCAGTGGCCGCGCATGCATACTTCTGCTCCATTCATTTCAATGGGACCACCAGAGATCGCCGAGTTCAATCATAACTTTGGGGTGACATGCTGAGATGAGATGCCCCTTCAATATGTGAAATCAAGTCCTATTAAAAAGGCTTTGGGAAAAGTGTCAGAAACGATCATATAACATGTGTGTGAGACCACCATCAAAGTGGTAATTCAGATTTGTGTAAATTGTTCTGCAACTTTCTACACTTTGGGGCATATTAAGCCCAAAAACCTTTCACAAAAAGCCATTGTCTGACCGAACGGAGTTTGCCATTACATGTAATTACATCACATGTAGCTTTACATAGGACTGCAGGTCCTATGCGTATGCGCATGCCTCCCATCCATCCTGATTCCATTGGGACTGTCCTGATTCCATGAGGAGTGTCTATACTTCCACTGTATCTATGTTCTCAGGACTGCAAATACAGTTAGTTACAGCCAAGGGCGTACACAAGGGCAGAGGACAAATGTTCTTACTCATGTAGCTGTCTGTACACAACATAGTTCATATCCTCCCGTCTCCTGCTCAATGGTGCTTGTATTGAGAGCGGGAGATGGTGGGAGGAGTTGGGCTCCGCTGTGCACAGAGCCATTATGTGTCCTGTGGCAGCATGATTAATGAAGTTTGTCCTCAGCCATCTTGAGTTTTGGGAGATGGGGGAAGCTGTGGACTGCAGAGACATAGAATGGCAGTATTAGTTTAAGTGGGTACAGTAGGGCATTAGTACTTTGAGGAGCACAAAGGGCACTATTATTTTGAGAGGGCACAGACGGATATTAATAATTTACAGGGCTCATCGTGACACTATTACATTGGAGGGGTACTATTTGAGGAGACACAAAGGGGTGGGAGTTAAAGGCATGGTTTAACATGAAAAAAAATAGTTGATTACTTTGAGGAGGCACAAAGGGCACTGTTATATTGAGAGGACACAGAGTGGCACTATTATTTTGAAGAGGCACAGAGTGGCATTATTAATTTGAGGGTCTCAGAGTGGAATTATCTAAGGGGACACAGAGGAGTGGGGTTAGAAGCGTGGCTTAACAGAGTGGCACTATTACTTTGGGTGGTACAGAATGGCATTGTTATTTTGAGGAAGAACAAAGAGGTGAGGTTAGTGGTGGGGATTTATGGTTAAAAAGTAGCTGATTACTTTGAGGAAGCACAGAGGGCACTATTGAGGGGCCATATAGTGGCACTATTATTTTGAAGAAGATCAGAGTGACATTATCACTTTGAACGTCCCAAAATTGAGGGGATACGAAAAGGTGGAGTTAGAGGCATGGCTTGGCATAAAAACATGCTAATTATTTTAACGTGCACAAAGTAGCACTATTACTTTGAGGAAGCACAGAGTGACACTATTACTTCCGCTTCCACATGGGCAATTTTCTTGCACGATTTTGTAGCGATGTGACAGTGCTACAAATTGCATGTATGTCGAGTACATGCTTTCCTATGGGTTCTTCCACGTGAGCAATGTATCGCAGCCTGCTACATTGCGGGAATACAAAATCGCCACGTGCTCTGTACAACTGCGATTTATGTTATTTTGTAGCCCATGTTTCCCTATGGAGCCTCCTTGTTCATTGCATCGCATAGCAGGAACTTGCGATTTTCGTGCAATGTGATTTCTTTTTTTCAACGTTAGAAAGTCGTATTAACTTTCTCACTACAAAATCGTGCGATTTTTTTTTTTTTTTTTTTGTGGGTAGCAGTGACGTGATGCTACATTTTTCCCGAGAAAAATCCTAAAATCGTGTGTAAATAGCAGCGTTATCACAGTGATTTTATAGCAGTGATATCGCTGTCACCTATATGTATATATATATATATATATATGTGTGTGTGTGTGTATATATCTATATAGATTTAGATATATCTATATATATATATATATATATATATATGTGTGTATCTATCTATCTGTGTGTATATATATATATATATATATATATATGTGTATCTATCTACCTATCTATCTGTGTATATATATATGTATGTGTGTGTATATATCTATATAGATATATATATCTATATATATATATGTGTGTATCTATCTATCTATCTATCTGTGTGTGTATATATATATATATATATATATATATATATATATATATATATATATATAGTATGTGTGCAAAACCAGGTAAAATGGGTAAAAGCTGGCCCGATCACAAGGCACAGAAGAAATCATTGCTATTTCTGAGAACAGCTGTAGGATGAAGATATATTTCAGAAGGATAATCACTTGTAGTAGGCTAATCGCCCGTGTGCAACTGCTTCCCTGCGAGAATTACCCCAGAGCGTTTCATAAAGAAATATTGACTTTTACATCAGTAAGGAGACCCCGAACGGCCGTATGGACTCGACTTGTGGCGTGTAATGGTCAGTGAACTATGACGGATCTGATCTCTACTAGATGACTATTCCTCGCCGGCTCTGCTGCGTGCGCATGTTGCTGCCGTCCTCCTGTCCCGGTGTTTTACATTCGCAGCAGAGGAAGGTACTGAGAGCTCCTCTATCCAGTGATTACACCGAGAAGCGTCCTTGAGAGAGATACGACGCTCCATAAAGTTTTGGAAAGAATGCTAACTCATGTTTGTAAGATCTGTTCCCCGTCCAAGACGTCTTTTTATCTTTTTCTTCTGTAAATAGGGAACATTAAAAAAATGGCTCAAAGAAAATCTTGCTGTTATAGCGATAGCTGGAAGGTTTTATTGGGGTTTTCAACCCTTTTTTTTTTAAAGGGATACTGGATAGAAGTGCAGATTTGCATTTGATGTTACTGAAGATAGCAGGGAACTGTATAAACAGTGATTCTAGAATCTGTAAAGGACGTTGGAAGAGTATTCAGGCCTTCCCAATGTTCACCATTATTGTTTATGTGTCCCAGCCGAATACGATATAAGCACGTAGCGCCATTACCCGGGCTTGACGCATGGGCAGGAGCAGATCAGATTTTCTTATCGGAAGTATTTATACTCTTTGCCATGTGGTTCAACATCATAAGCACACCGCAGCAAGTCTACCGCAGCAAGTTATGTACATTTTATTCTCTTCATCACCTTTAGCCTCAAAATTCATGGCAATAAAGCACTGAGGTTCCCCAGAGAAAAACAGACTCCAGAACAGACCCCCTAAAGGAATACAGACCCAAGACCAGATCCCATAACGTAAAACAGACCCCTGATCATACCCCCTAAGTGATACAAACCTCAGATCAAACCCCCTAAAGAAATACAGACTAGAACCTCTAAAGAAATCTAAGCCCCAGACCAGATCCCATAAAGTAATACAGAACCCAGACCAGATCCCATAAACTAATACAGTTACCCAGAACAGACCTCCTAAAGTAATATAGACCCCAGACCAGACCAACTAAAGAAATATAGACTCCAGAACAGATCCCATAAAGTAATACATACCCCAGACCACACCCCTTAAATAAAGACCGAAGATCAGTCCCACTAAATAAATACAGACCGTAGACCAGACTGCCCAAAGCAATACAGACCCCATACCAGGCCACCCTAAAGGAATACAGTCCACAGACTAAACGCACTAAAGAAGTACAGACCTCACACCAGACCCCCTCAAGTTACACAAACCCCATACCAGATCCCATAAACTAGTATAGTCCCCCAGAACATACCCCCTAAAGAAATACAGATCTCAGACCAGAGCCTCTGAATAAATACAGACCTCGGACCAGAGCCAAAAAAGACCCCAGACCAGATATCATAAAGTAATACAGACCCCAGATCAGACCTCTGGATTAAAAAAAAACCCAGACCAAACCCACTAAAGAAATACAAACCCCAGGCCATAACCCCTAAAGCAATACATACCCCAGACCAGACACACTAAAGTAATATAAACCTCAGAGCATAGCCGAATGTACTGGTTGTGCTATACAAATAAAGATTATTATTATTATTGCCCCTAAAGTAATACAGACCAAGATCAGACCTCCTGAACAAATACAGCAAGCCCTATTAAAGTAATGGACAGGTTGCAATATTAAAATTGGCCACTAGAGGGAACTCCAATACAGGCAGTGACTATGGTCAATAGAAATCAATGGAGCTATTATATTCTATAGACTTTACTAACCATGCTTAATATGAATGTGCTGGAAACTTCCACAAGAAGGCTCTGAAACACTATATAAAGAGGCTGGCCAGAGCAGTGGTGGTTGTACTTTGTGAAGCGTTCAGGGAAGACAGCTCTACTGCACTGATTGACTTGACGCTAAGAACTGCTGGTGCCAAGAACTTGTGGTTCAACAAGCTATTGGATCGCCCAATGTTCAGAGCTTTTTGTCTGCCATAGTTGAGGACTCCCAGTAACTATCTAGGAGGGTAGTAACCAGGTCCAGACCTCCACCACTATGAAGCTTGCAAGTGCTTGTCTGGGCTATTCATCAACCGAGACAAAGCTGCAGACACATAAGAGACCGGTCTCCAGCTAGCTTATGTGTACATACTAATAGGGACAAATGCAAATGGGAATATAGAACAATGCCTCTATAGTGCCACCTATTGGAAGGCAGTATTCCTGCAAATCAATGTCAGATATTTTAACAAGCCTCGTAACAATGACTGGTAATGTAAGCCAAAGCCAGAATCTACCCCTGAAGGAAAAGGTAACCATGCAGAGATAGACTGTTTCAGGGTGATTGCTCCTCATCACTATCCAGTAGGTTTATGGCTTGGCTACTGAGAGGCCTATAGATGACAGTCAGGAAGGGTATCGTTTCTCCTTAGGGACAAGGAGAAACAATAGATTTCTGCTTCTACTCTGCCTCCTATAGGGATAATTACTTGATGGGTTCTACGATCCATAAGGGCCTGATTACTTTGGGATGAGACATGTTAGTGGATTATCTCCTCTGGAAGACTGTGGCTAACATACTGCTTGCACTGTGTTGGTTATAACCAAAGTGTAGACTTATGGCTAATGCCCACGAATGGATTATAGCTGCAGAATTGACGGCCAGACGCCCACCACGAATTCCGCAGGAATGACCGTCCATAGACATGCTAAGTTAAAAGATTCTCACCTGCCCGCGAGTGGAAATCAACTCCGATTTTCCGCTCGTGGGGGAGAATCACAGCATGTTCTATTCTGTGCGGAAAATGGCACAGACGGCTTCCATTGCAGTCAATGGAAGCCGTCTGTCCCGCGATATTCCGTGCAGTGGGCACTGCGGAAGTACCGCGAGAATCCGCGTCACAGCCCAGCGCCGACACGTCATGCCCTGCCCTGCGCAAGCAGCAGCTCGCTGGCCGCGGATCCGAAGAGGTGAGTACGGGGTCTCTGTGGGGTGCCAGGTCGGATTCCGCTGCGAGATTTCGCTGTCTGATTCCACCCGGCCGTGGGCATGAACCCCTAATAGGAGGCCTAAAAGTTATGGCGATATGTTTCCTTTTTTGTTGTTGATCTTCCGATGTTGACATTTGTTGGTAAATTCAATGATACCCGTGTCACTGGGAAGTTATGGCAGAGTCTGGAGTTAGACAGAAGTACCAGGGGCTACGAGGCAGTTATATTTGGTTGTTTCGTTCGAGTGAACTGTTCGGTACTATCTATCCTTAAGCAAATACACATGTTTCCATATCTCCTTACCCCATGTTGTATCCTTAAAGTACTGGGCGCCTTACCCGTGACCCACTACATGAGAAACAGCCACATCAAACCGACCACGGTCCCCAAAGTCTCATAGCCAATCACCAGCTCAGTGGCAATCACTTTGGCCTTATTGTGCCACACCATTCAGGCACTCTAGACCTCCTGGGCCTGGACTATGGCTCACTGGCAGTCTCCACACTGGATACACTAGGCCACGCTACAGCGCTCCACTCGGGCTCTCCATCCCACCACCTTACAGTAGGAGTACCTGCTCTGATGTACCACTGAGCGCCACAGTGCTCACCAGCATGTCAGCTTCACGTTCTGCATGGGCCTGTGCTTACACTGGGTACCATCTGTGAACTGGCAGCCAGGAAGCTACACTTCTTAGTGCAGGGCGATATTGGCATGGTCTGGTGGCATTACTAGGTACAATGGCCTGCAAGCTCCTTACACAAAAGACATAACAGAAACAGTTGTGGGGTACATGAGGGCATGGCAACAATGAAAACTTAAGAAAATCAAACATATGTAATGTAAGGACAGAATATGAGGGTTACTGGTAGATAGATAGATAGATAGATAGATAGATAGATAGATAGATAGATAGATAGATAGATAGGAGATAGATAGATAGATAGATAGATATGAGATGGATAGATAGATATGAGATAGATAGATAGATAGATAGATAGATAGATAGATAGATAGATAGATAGATATGAGAGATATGAGAGATATGAGATAGATAGATATGAGATAGATAGATAGATATGAGTTAGTTAGATTGATAGATAGATAGATAGATAGATAGATAGATAGATAGATAGGAGATATATAGATAGATAGATATGAGATAGACAGATAGATATGAGATAGATAGATAGATAGATAGATAGATAGATAGATAGATAGATATGAGATAGATAGATATGAAATAGAAAGATAGATAGATAGGAGATTGATAGATAGATGGATAGATAGGAGATAGATAGATATGAAATAGATAGATAGATAGATATGAGATGGATAGATAGATAGATAGATAGATATGAGATAGATAGATAGATATGGGATAGATAGATAGATAGATAGATAGGAGATAGATAGATAGATAGATAGATAGATAGATAGATAGATAGATAGATATGTATCAGATAGATAGATAGATAGATATGAGATAGATAGATAGATAAATAGATAGATATGAGATAGATAGATAGATATGAGATAGATAGATAGATAGATATGAGATAGATAGATAGATATGAGAGAGATAGATAGATAGATATGAGATAGATAGATATGAGAGAGATAGATGTAAGATAGATAGATAGATGGATAGATATGAGATGGATATATTCGTCGGATCATACACATCTGCTACATATTCCTGGGTGCTGTTCCTGATCATTACATGTGGTTCATTCTACACTGAACCCTTTTGTCTGACTCCACACAACATCTGCACAGATAATTGCTGAGAGCTATTTTGAAATAATTATACAAAATTCACAGTTTGCATCACACATTTTCCGCGCTCAGATGCAGGTAGTGTAATTGGCCCAAATCCCTGGAGTACACAGACATGTGTAGGTTTTCAGTGCATTCCCCTAATTAGTCACAGTAGCTCCAAATCTGAAGGGTTTTACTATTCAGAGATGTAGTATTACATAGGCCGTGCTGCGCTGGCATACTGGAGCTGAGTGGCATCTGTAACGAAGTTGCCACATAGACCATGTATCATATGAGATGCAGTCATGACAGCCCTGGGGGCCTTCAAAACGCCACAGGCTGTGATGGCAACCATATGGCACCTTGAGATCTTATCAAGAGGGGGCCATTCTGGTCCCCTGAACACTGATCGGGGCATTTAAAGGGTTAAAAGCTTCAATCAACATTCACGATGATCATGGCTGCTGTGGGTCGGTGTCAGCTGTCAAAGACATCCAGGACCTTGAATGAGGCAGGATTGTCTCCCACTCCATATAAACCTTGTGCACGCAAGATATAACTGTACGCTTGGGGTGTGTAGGGGTTAATCTATATTTGATCAGATTAGATCGGTTCCACATCTGCATGGAAGAATATAATTAATAAATCAATACCAAGCTAGAGAATGATATTGATCAATCAATGATCTATTTTGCATATAGGGAAGGGGCCAGAGTCCTCAGTCTTTGACTTCTAGCAGTTCCTCAATAGGGTTTTTTTTCTGGGTTGAAAGTCACCATTCATTACAGTACTCAGTCATCATTAGATGCTTGGATGTCCACACTCCAACATAAACCTGATTTTGTACTCACACTTTTAGGTGTTCAAGCTCCCCACCACACTGGCTATCGTAGATCTTCACCTTGTTCCTCCCCGGCCTCTATCTCTGGTTCCTCTGGACTAAACTCTCTCCAGGCCTGGACTAGACTTTCCCTCAAGGACTTTGTGAAAGATGTTCGCCTTGTTCCTCCCCGGTCTCTATCTGTGGCCTGTCTTTTCTCCATGAACTCCAGGACTAGACTGGCTAAACCTGCCCACTCTCTACCTTTTATACTTTTCTCCTCAACCAGTCCTACATTAGGGGAAATCTGACTATCTAATAGCAGGCTGGCTAGGTATGACTGGCAGGTGTGAGAGCAGGTTAGGGCGTATTCTACATAGTCACCTAGGGTTAGGTGGTAGATAATATGGGGTGATATTATCCGGTACAAGGCTTTTTTTACTTCTACATGTTGTGTCTTTTGAAATCTCCATGCGGTCTCATGTATGTTGGTGAGTCAACCCAGCATACAAGACTTCATAGCACAACATAAATCCATGATTAGATGTGGGATGATGATTATGACTCTTTTACCAGTTCCACAACACTTCATCAGCAGTGGTCATATTTCTCAACTTGGATTCTAATTTCTTGAACTTATCTCTCCATCACATAGAGGTGGCCAAATGATTCCTTAGCTTAGTCATGGAGAATCATTTTAGATTTGCCAGTTAGAAATTTTCTCCCCCAAGTGCCTGAATAGGGAATACAATTTTTTGGTAAATTGTTAGAACTTTTTTTGGCTTGTTGTCCATAGCTTTGGTTTAATTTTTTTCTTTCATTCTTTATTTTCAATAATTATTTTTAATGTTGGTTTTTAGAGATGAGAGAAATGTACTCGTCCGAGCTTGATACTCGTTCGAGTATTAGCGTGTTCGAGATGCTCGTTACTCGTGACGAGCACCACGCGATGTTCGGGTTACTTTCACTTTCATCTCTGAGACATTAGCGCGCTTTTCTGGCAATAGAAAGACAGGGAAGGCATTACAACTTCCCCCTGCGACGTTCAAGCCCTATACCACCCCCCTGCAGTGAGTGGCTGGCGAGATCAGGTGTCACCCGAGTATATAAATCGGCCCCTCCCGCGGCTCGCCACAGATGCATTCTGACATAGTTCAGGGAACGTGCTGTCTTGCTGGAGTTGCTATAGGGAGAGCGTTAGGAGTTATTTTAGGCTTCAAGAACCCCAACGGTCCTTCTTAGGGCCACATCTAACCGTGTGCAGTAGTGTGGAGGCTGCTTTTTGCAGTGTTGCACATTTTTTTTTTTTGTATATCGGCCGTGCAGAGCATTGCGTCCTGCAGTAATTTTACATTGTCCAGGGCCAGTAGTGGTGAGGCAGGGACAGAAGACATATTTAGTGTATATAGGCAGTGGGCCTTTCCAAAAACATTTGGGAAAATAAATCTATTTGGGCTGCCTGTGACCGTCCTCAGTGTACTGGGTCTCTGCTGGGGGTAGTTGTCCTAATTCATACGCAGCCAGCTAAGTGTTACAGCAGGCTTGCGCAAAATTCTTTCCTGCCTCTGTGTTGCCTCTTACATCACCGCTGTATTCCTGTCCATAAGTATACTGGGTCTCTGCTGGGGGTAGTTGTCCTAATTCATACGCAGCCAGCTAAGTGTTACAGCAGGCTTGCACAAAATTCTTTCCTGCCTCTGTGTTGCCTCTTACATCACCGCTGTATTCCTGTCCACAAGTGTACTGGGTCTCTGCTGGGGGTAGTTGTCCTAATTCATATGCAGCCAGCTAAGTGCTACCGCAGGCTTGCGCAAAATTCTTTCCTGTCTCTGTGTTGCCTCTTACATCACCGCTGTATTCCTGTCCACAGTGAAACAGTCTGCAGTAATTTTACATTGTCCAGGGCCAGTAGTGGTGAGGCAGGGACAGAAGACATATTTAGTGTATATAGGCAGTGGGCCTTTCCAAAAACATTTGGGAAAAAAATCTATTTGGGCTGCCTGTGACCGTCCTCTGTGTACTGGGTCTCTGCTGGGGGTAGTTGTCCTAATTCATACGCAGCCAGCTAAGTGTTACAGCAGGCTTGCGCAAAATTCTTTCCTGCCTCTGTGTTGCCTCTTACATCACCGCTGTATTCCTGTCCACAAGTGTACTGGGTCTCTGCTGGGGGTAGTTGTCCTAATTCATACGCAGCCAGCTAAGTGTTACAGCAGGCTTGCGCAAAATTCTTTCCTGCCTCTGCTGTGCGTTACGTAAGCGAAGTCAGCCTCCAACCACAGGCCAATAAGCGGCACATTTAATTACAGCGTTCTGCTTCTGCACTACTGGTAATACACCATGCTGAGGGGTAGGGGTAGGCCTAGAGGACATGGACGCGGGCGAGGACGCGGAGGCCCAAGTCAGGGTGTGGGCACAGGCCGAGCTCCTGATCCAGGTGTATCGCAGCCGACTGCTGCGGGATTAGGACAGAGGCACGTTTCTGGCGTCCCCACATTCATCTCACAATTAATGGGTCCACGCGGTAGACCTTTATTAGAAAATGAGCAGTGTGAGCAGGTCCTGTCGTGGATGGCAGAAAGTGCATCCAGCAATCTATCGACCACCCAGAGTTCTGCGCCGTCCACTGCTGCAACTCTGAATCCTCTGGCTGCTGCTCCACCTTCCTCCCAGCCTCCTCACTCCATTACAATGACACATTCTGAGGAGCAGGAAGACTCCCAGGAACTGTTCCCGGGCCCCTGCCCAGAATGGCCAGCAATGGTTCATCTCCCACCGGAGGAGTTTGTCGTGACCGATGCCCAACCTTTGGAAAGTTCCCGGGGTCCGGGGGATGAGGCTGGGGACTTCCGGCAACTGTCTCAAGAGCTTTCAGTGGGTGAGGAGGACGATGACGATGAGACACAGTTGTCTATCAGTGAGGTAGTAGTAAGGGCAGTAAGTCCGAGGGAGGAGCGCACAGAGGATTCGGAGGAAGAGCAGCAGGACGATGAGGTGACTGACCCCACCTGGTTTGCTACGCCTACTGAGGACAGGTCTTCAGAGGGGGAGGCAAGTGCAGCAGCTGGGCAGGTTGGAAGAGGCAGTGCGGAGGCCATGGGTAGGGGCAGGGCCAGACCGAATAATCCACCAACTGTTTCCCAAAGCGCCCACTCGCGCCATGCCACCCTGCAGAGGCAGAGGTGCTCAAAGGTCTGGCAGTTTTTCACTGAGAGTGCAGACGACCAACGAACAGTGGTGTGCAACCTTTGTCGCGCCAAGATCAGCCGGGGAGCCACCACCACCAGCATGCGCAGACATATGATGGCCAAGCACCCCAGAAGGTGGGACGAAGGCCGTTCACCGCCTCCAGTTTGCACCGCTGCCTCTCCCCCTGTGCTCCAACCTGCCACTGAGATCCAACCCCCCTCTCAGGACACAGGCACTACCATCTCCTGGCCTGCACCCACACCCTCACCTCCGCTGTGCTCGGCCCCATCCACCAATGTCTCTCAGCGCACCGTCCAGCCGTCGCTAGCGCAAGTGTTGGAGCGCAAGCGCAAGTACGCCGCCACACACCCGCACGCTCAAGCGTTAAACGTGCACATAGCCAAATTTATCAGCCTGGAGATGCTGCCGTATAGGGTTGTGGAAACGGAGGCTTTCAAAGGTATGATCGCGGCGGCGGCCCCGTGCTACTCAGTTCCCAGTCGCCACTACTTTTCCCGATGTGCCGTCCCAGCCCTGCACGACCACGTCTCCCGCAACATTGTACGCGCCCTCACCAACGCGGTTACTGCCAAGGTCCACTTAACTACGGACACGTGGACAAGCACAGGCGGGCAGGGCCACTATATCTCCCTGACGGCACATTGGGTGAATTTAGTGGAGGCTGGGACAGAGTCAGAGCCTGGGACCGCTCACGTCCTACCCACCCCCAGAATTGCGGGCCCTAGCTCGGTGGTGGTATCTGCGGCGGTGTATGCTTCCTCCACTAAACCACCCTCCTCCTCCTCCTCCTCCTCCTCCTACGCAACATCTGTCTCGCAATCAAGATGTGTCAGCAGCAGCACATTGCCAGCAGTCGGTGTCGCGCGGCATGGCAGCACAGCGGTGGGCAAGCGTCAGCAGGCTGTGCTGAAACTACTCAGCTTAGGAGAGAAGAGGCACACGGCCCACGAACTGCTGCAGGGTCTGACAGAGCAGACCAACCGCTGGCTTGCGCCGCTGAGCCTCCAACCGGGCATGGTCGTGTGTGACAACGGCCGTAACCTGGTGGCGGCTCTGCAGCTCGGCAGCCTCACGCACGTGCCATGCCTGGCCCACGTCTTTAATTTGGTGGTTCAGCGCTTTCTGAAAAGCTACCCACGCTTGTCAGACCTGCTCGGAAAGGTGCGCCGGCTCTGCGCACATTTCCGCAAGTCCCACACGGACGCTGCCACCCTGCGGACCCTGCAACATCGGTTTCATCTGCCAGTGCACCGACTGCTGTGCGACGTGCCCAGACGGTGGAACTCTACGCTCCACATGTTGGCCAGACTCTATGAGCAGCGTAGAGCTATAGTGGAATACCAACTCCAACTTGCGCGGCGCAGTGGGAGTCAGACTCCTCAATTCTTTACAGAAGAGTGGGCCTGGTTGGCAGACATCTGCCAGGTCCTTGGAAACTTTGAGGAGTCTACCCAGATGGTGAGCGGGGATCATGCTGCAATCATTAGCGTCACCATTCCTCTGCTATGCCTCTTGAGAAGTTCCCTGCAAAGCATAAAGGCAGATGCTTTGCGCTCGGAAACAGAGGCGGGGGAAGACAGTATGTCGCTGGATAGTCAGAGCACCCTCCTGTCTATATCTCAGCGTGTTGAGGAGGAGGAGGAGGAGCATGAGGAGGAGGAGGAGGAGGAGGGGGAAGAGACAGCTTGGCCCAATGCTGAGGGTACCCATGCTGCTTGCCTGTCATCCTTTCAGCGTGTATGGCCTGAGGAGGAGGAGGAGGATCCTGAAAGTGATCTTCCTAGTGCGGACAGCCATGTGTTGCGTACAGGTACCCTGGCACACATGGCTGACTTCATGTTAGGATGCCTTTCTCGTGACGCTCGCGTTACAGCACAGGCAGGGGAACATTCTCTAAGGCCTTTGACAGCTTTCTGGCTCCCCAGCAAGACTGTGTCACCGCTCCCCAGTCAAGGCTGAGTCGGCGGGAGCACTGTAAAAGGATGGTGAGGGAGTACGTAGCCGATCGCACGACCATCCTCCGTGACGCCTCTGCCCCCTACAACTACTGGGTGTCGAAGCTGGACACGTGGCCTAAACTCGCGCTGTATGCCCTGGAGGTGCTTGCTTGTCCTGCGGCTAGCTTCTTGTCAGAGAGGGTGTTTAGTGCGGCTGGGGGAATCATCACAGATAAGCGTACCCACCTGTCAACCGACAGTGCCGACAGGCTTACACTCATCAAGATGAACAAAGCCTGGATTTCCCCAGACTTCTCTTCTCCACCAGCGGACAGCAGCGATACCTAAACAATACATAGGCTGCACCCGCGGATGGAAGCATTGTTCTCTATCACCATCAAAAACGTGGACCTTTTAGCTTCATCAATCTGTGTATAATATTCATCTTCCTCCTCCTGCTCCTCCTCCTGAAACCTCACGTAATCACGCCGAACGGGCAATTTTTCTTAGGCCCACAGGGCTCAGTCATATAATTTTTGTAAACAATTTTTATACATTTCAATGCTCATTAAAGCGTTGAAACTTTCACCTGAACCAATTTTTATTTTAACTGGGCTGCCTCCAGGCCTAGTTACAAATTAAGCCACATTAACCAAAGCAATTAATGGGTTTCACCTGCCCTCTTGGTTGGGCATGGGCAATTTTTCTGACGTACATTAGTACTGTTGGTACACCAATTTTTTGTGGCCCTCGCCTACAGTGTAATCCAATTAATTTTTTGCCCACCTGCATTAAAGCTGACGTTACATCAGCTGTGCTGGGCACTGCAATGGGATATATTTATGTACCGCCGGTGGGTTCCAGGGAGCCACCCATGCTGTGGGTCCACAGGGAGTTGTAACTGCATGTGTCTACTTCTAAAGAACCCCAGTCTGACTGGGGCATGCAGTGTGGGCCGAAGCCCACCTGCATTAAACATGACAGTACCTCAGCTGTGCTGGGCACTGCAATGGGATACATTTATGTACAGCCGGTGGCTTCCTGGCACCCACCCATGCTGTGGGTCCACAGGGAGTTGTAACTGCATGTGTCTACTTCTAAAGAACCCCAGTCTGACTGGGGCATGCAGTATGGGCCGAAGCCCACCTGCATTAAACATGACATTACCTCAGCTGTGATGGGCAATGCAATGGGATATATTTATGTACCGCCGGTGGCTTTCTGGCACCCACCCATGCTGTCGGTCCACAGGGACTTCACAATAGGGAGTTGTACCTGCCTGTGTCTATGAATTAAAAACCCCGGTCAGGTTGGGGCATGCAGTGTGGGCCGAAGCCCACCTGCATTTAATCTGACATTAGCTCTGCTGTCCAGGGCACTGCAATGGGATACATTTATGTACAGCCGGTGGGTTCCAGGGAGCCACCCATGCTGTGGGTGCACACGGAATTCCCATTGCGGAGTTGTACCTGCCTGTGACTATTTATAAAAAACCGCGATCTGACTGGGGCATGCAGACACCTTGACAGAATGAATAGTGTGTGGCACATAGGTTCCCCATTGCTATGCCCACGTGTGCAGCTCCTGATGGCGGCATGTAACCCAGGAGAAGTGGCAGCGGAGTGTCATGCAGGCAGTGATTGTGCTTTGTTGGAGGTAGTGTGGTGCTTAGCTAAGGTATGCATTGCTAATGAGGGCTTTTCAGAAGTAAAAGTTGTTGGGGGGGGGCCCACTCTTGCCGCTATTGTGGCTTAATAGTGGGACCTGGGAACTTGAGATGCAGCCCAACATGTAGCCCCTCGCCTGCCCTATCCGTTGCTGTGTCGTTCCCATCACTTTCTTGAATTGCCCCGATTTTCACAAATGAAAACCTTAGCGAGCATCGGCGAAATACAAAAATGCTCGGGTCGCCCATTGACTTCAATGGGGTTTGTTACTCGAAACGAACCCTCGAGCATCGCGATAATTTCGTCCCGAGTAACAAGCACCCGAGCATTTTGGTGCTCGCTCATCTCTATTGGTTTTTATTGTTATGTGTATGTAGGTTAACTCTTTTTTTTATTTTCCGTATTCATTTTTCTTGAAGTTATTGATTAAGTTACTTTTATTTTGGTCACTTTTTTCTGTTTCCCCATTTTTATTTTCATATTTTTTTATTTTGCTTTCATTTCGCTTTATTATATTGTTGTTATTTTGTATTTTTTATTTCTAATATAGTAATTTTTCTTTCTACTTTTATTATTTAATATTTGTATGTTTTTTTGGACTGTCTTTTAATGCCCACCCTAGTGGCCACAATACTGTTGTTTCCTAGTAGTAGCGTCTATCGGAGCGATATATTCTACTTTCCCTAAGCGTCTGATCTCTCCATGTGCGCCTGTTTTGCCGTTTACCGGGTGACTCTGCCTGTCAGAGCACTGGGTTGGTTGGCCTGCGTTGGGTTTGAGACCTTGCTGACTACTGACGTTATGTGTTTGGTTGATGACCACGTATGTGGTCTTGTTAGATGAAGGACAATACATGGCCCGATACAGTCCGGACACTATCAAGGATTAGCCCTATATTATTACAGGTGGGTCTGATGAATAAGATCATATCTTATGCAGCTATTCCATCTTGGGTTTTCTTAGTTTTACTATGGCAGCTGGCTATAGATGAATGTCTGTGGTCTCTTTAGGTTTGGTTTAACATAGAAATTCTGTTTGAGCCTTAAAGGGGTTCTGTCAGGAAAATAAAACAATTTATACTCACCTGCATCCTGCCCTGCATCCCCGTTGAGTCTAACCTGTGGAAAGAAAAGAGTTAAAAAAAACCCAAAGTAAACTTACCTAATCCTATTGTATTTCTTCATTCGTTGTTTAGCTGTCGCATGAGGGGTCATCTCCCAGCGGCCCCAGAGGCTTCTGCGCCTGGACCTGGCTGCGTCTAACCTCTGACGTCCTCGGAGAGTCGACGGCGAGTGCGCAAGCACGCTGGGAAGGGGGACACATGCGCACTTGCCATCGACTCTCCGAGGACTTCAGAGGTTAGACGCGGCAAGGCCAATCAGTGGGCGACGCGTCACTTGTGAGCCGCGCGGCTCATCAAAGCTGTTAACCCTTTAAATGCCTCTACTGCTGTTTGGGGGTCCTGCACTGCCCCCTGCGATAAAATCGTGGGTTGCTGTTCCGTTGCCATGGCAGCCAGGGGCCTTCTGAAAGCCTCCAAAGCTGTCATTACAAATTGCCTGATAGATTGCCTGGCAGATCGTGGTATGATGCAATGCTATGGCATTACTATGCTGGCACCCACTTTTCCGAATATGGGCTACTCTACTGCAGTCAGACCATGGTGACGATTCCATCTTCAGATGCTGTGCAGACCATTGCAACATCACCACATTGGTGTCAGGCAACAGTAAAGAGGGAGACTCTCTCTCCTCCCAAGCTCTGGGGGGTCCTTCACCCTGCTGACCTGGCCACTGTTCAATCTTCCATGGCCGCTTTTTGTAGGTCTCTCTCTTTGGGCCTCTCTTAGTTGGTGGTCCTCTTTCTGCTCCCCATAATGGGTACACACCTGCTGTGGTGCTGCTGCTTGGAAAGGACCTCCATAACTTTAAGAGTCCGGTCTTTGCTTTCTGCTGCCTGTACTGTTTCCAGATGCATGACCCTCCCTGGTTAGGGCGTCACATCCAGTCCTGACCAGGAGAGGAGCAGGAAGTGGAGGAGCAGTGCAGCTATCCCATTGATTTCAATGGGAGTGAAGCCGGGACCCGCAGTTCCTGTGCTGACCGCTGATGACAACATCTGGCTCACTGCACTGACAGCTGGCCAGACAATCAGCTGATGGATGGGGGTCCTGAGTAGTGGACCCCTGACCATAAAGTACAGGGGATTGGTCATCAGTGGAAAAGAAGGCAGACAACCCCTTTAAGGGTCTGACAGCTCACTACTGTGGACTTTTTTTGTATGGACTAAAGACTGATCTGATATCTCTCTTCCATCTATCTATCTATCTATCTATCTATTTATCTATCTATCTCATATCTATCTATCTCTCATATCTATCTACCTATCTCTCATATCTATCTCTCTCTCTCATATCTATCTATCTATTATATATCTATCTATCTATCTCATATCTATCTATCTATCTATCTATCTATCTATCTATCTATCTATCTATCTATCTATCTATCTATCTATTATCTATCTCATATCTATCTATCTATCTATCTATCTATCTATCTATCTATCTATCTATCTATCTATCTATCTCATATCTATCTATCTATCTCATATCTATCTATCTATCTATCTATCTATCTATCTATCTATCTATCTATCTATCTATTATCTATCTCATATCTATCTATCTATCTATCTATCTATCTCATATCTATCTATCTATCTATCTATCTCTCTCATATCTATCTATCTATCTATCTATCTCATATCTATCTATCTATCTATCTCATATCTATATCTATCTATCTATCTATCTATCTATCTATCTATCTCATATCTATCTATCTCATATCTATCTATCTTTCTATCTATCTATCTCATATCTATCTATCTATCTATCTATCTATCCATCTATCTATCTATCTATCTCATATCTATCTATCTATCTCATATCTATATCTATCTATCTATCTATCTATCTATCTATCTATCTATCTATCTATCTATCTATCTATCTATCTATCTATCTATCTATCTATCTATCTATCTATCTCTCAGTGCATTGTACTGATCTACAATATCAGACAAAGCCTATGGACAAGAGTGGTGCTGTCTCTCTAAGGAAAAAAGTTTGATATTTAATCCCCAGCTGTCGATCAGTACGAGATCCTTTCATTGTTGGGGATCTCCTGTCCGACGAGGACCTTTTCTATTCACCATATAATCTCTGCAACTGAACGGAGCGGGGCTACTAGAGCCGATTATCCCATTAATAACTTTCCACCGTCTCTCTAGATCTGAGACTCTTCGGATATCTGGTGATTCTAGAACTTCTGCATCATTTTCTTCTACGAGCCTCTGCAATAGGCTCCAATCCGGATGCTATCAGCGCCCGCGCCTGTTCCGTGGGATCCATCACTTTCTCATTAGTACACGTGTTACAATTAACTAGACATGACTTCTGCCTCCAGATAAATTAAAAAAAGTCAACAGTGTCCCTTTGTGATAAATGGCGGAGGCGGGCGGATGTAGCTTTTAACGACAGGCTAGCGATATTAATATGTTTTTATAAAGCGCAGGAACAGATGGCGGCATTGTGCTCTGTTTAATGACAAAATCTCATTACAGTTTTATCCACAAAATTAATTTTACAAGTTCAAACATTCCAGTGAAGTTTTAATAGTCGGATACTTACAGCCCTAGGGGGGCTCACACGAGCGTGGTGGTATATGTATTCTGCCTGTGGGTTTTGCTCGTGGGATACGTGGTATCAATCTCCCATAGTCTGGCCATTTTGCCGCAAAATACATGGGCAAGAAAAATCACAGCATGGCGATTGGTGCCAAGCAGGGAGTATGCAATCCCATTGGGTACTCGCTGTGTACCGTGCGAGTGTCTCTCTTGATATATGCTTGTGTGAGTCCGGCCTGAAAGTTGTGCACCCCCATTGTACCTCCCATTGAGGCTGGGACCCCTTAATGTGTCCACCTTTGCCACCTGATGATTGTTTCCCATTGGAGTCCCTGACCTTTGGGACAGTTCCCCACCCTGTTTGCAATTGCTTCGGTGAGGCAGCAAAAGTGATTGGAATAACCAGGACTGAGTCCCCCTCCCCTAAACGCCTTGTATCAGCTGTATAGTCTGCCCCTATATATACAGTGAATAGCCTCTTTATTAAAGACACCTCTATGATTGGAGCTTCCCTGTATGGCAATGAGAGCCGTGACCCCAGAGTGCAGCGTAAAATCACGTGACAAGTTTTTTGTAGATCAGTTTCAGTGTGATACTCCCAGCTTCAGCACCAGCGTATGGTTGAGTAGGAAGCCTCCGACTCCATGCTCCACCAGTGTAATCCCCTAGATCAGGCACCCATGCAGGGACACGGGGCACCAGACTAGTGGCGGGGGGCATATACCCCTGATCTCCAATCCTAGTGACGCCCCCACATAGTTACATGCGATAAAAGTGAATCCCCATTGCATCAAACTAGCGCAATCCCCTTTTTTAAAATGCCCCCACAGACTTGAATAGGTGATTTTTGTCCGAAAATCTCACCAAAATATGACACGCTGCTGTTTTTTTAGTCGCACTATTAAATGAATCTGCTCCATTTCCATTTAATTTAAGACCGATTTTTTGAACCAAAAATAGAAAAAAAAATTGTTTGTGTGAATACACCCTGAGGGCTCATTCAGCCGGCCGTGTCTACGAAAAATTGCTGGAAAAACGTGACCAGGCCATGCATTGGATTTCAATTTTTTTGCCGCGTAAAATGACCGCACCTGGAAAAATAGGACCTACACGACCGTTTTCGGTCGCCAGCTTTATACGCCATGTGAAGAGATAGGGCTTTCCCTATATGTTGATGTGATACGCAGGAAGCTCCCATAGACTTAAAGGGAGGGGGAGGGAGTTACGCTGCGGACAACACTAGGAGAAGAAGATGGCTGGCACTAATTAGGCATTAATTGACATTCCAAAGATTTTTGCCGATCGCTTGTTTTCAACACTTCTGCGTATTTTTTTGCCTATATGCAGCGGCGCCCCGTGTGGATTACTTGAAGTATGCGAACAAAGTTCAAAAATCGATTGTGTCAAATCTTCATTCATATGATTATGTGGCGCGTATGGGTGAAGGTAAAAACGCATATGATTGTGTGAAGGAGGCCTAAGGCTGCCTGTCCGCGGGCGTTGCTGCATTGCGTACTTCACAACGGGGAACGCAGTGCACGCTTTCCATAGTGTTGCTATAGAAAGCGCAGCCCCCCTGTCCATGAGTGGAGAATCAGAGCAACATCTAGAGATGAGCGACTATACTCGCTAAGGCACATTACTCGAGCGAGCAGTGCCTTAGCCGAGTATCTCCTCGCTCGTCTCTAAAGATTCGGGGGCCGGCGGGGAGCGGCGGGGGAGAGCGGGGAGGAACGGGGGGAGATCTCTCTCTCCCTCTCTTCCCTCCGCTCCCCGCCGCAACTCACCTGTCACCCGCGCCGGCCCCCGAATCTTTAGGTTCGAGTAATGTGCCTTAGCGAGTATACTCGCTCATCTCTAGCAATATTCCACTCACTTCCGGCAAATTGCAGCATGCTGCGAATTGCCGTGATTCTCCGCAGTGAGCCTATCAGATAGGCTCACCATGGAGATCCGTCAGCTGGCTCCTGCTTCCCGGCGGCAGCTCCTGCGGCGGATATCCAACGCGGGACACCGCAACGCCTGTGGACAGGATGCCGTCATCTCATTCGCTTTTGCTCCTTATCGGTCCTGATGGCGTCGCAGCCTGTAGGCGCAGCGCTTATCCCATAGGCTGCGCCGTGGGCACTAGTGAGAGTCCTATATACTGAACCCGTATTCCTCATCATTCTTGGCAGCTGAGATTTGATTTCCTGAGACTGAATCACATTTACTCGGTTCTGAAAATAAAAAAAGCATTTTATATGTTCCTCAGCCCGAGATCTGCTCTGCGCCAAACTGCCATAAATCACCCGGTAATGGCCATTGTTTAGCAGCTTCTGGATTCGCACTGGAGGAGGTGTAAAATTAGATCACTTCAAATCAAGGAGTTCTATTAAATAACAAGGAGAGGGAAAAGTTTTACTTCTGCAGACGGTGATAAATGACGGCTTCTCTCCCCGGCAGCCGCCCCACTTTCACGCATGTGATTTCCCTATTGGATGTAGGGTGTGAAAGCTGCATCCCTGAGCCTCATACCAGCTGTGGTCACTCCAAGGCCAAAGGCAATGGGGACTGAGGGGATCCAATTCCTGGGCATGCCCAGGGGCGCAGCTGTGTGGGCGCATGCTGTCAGCGCTGCAATAACAGAGGTGGGAGCGGAAGCCTCCGCGCAGACCTCCCATGTAGTGGCCGGCGCTTGTAAGTGCAGGTACGGCCCTTATTGAAATAAATAAGAGCTGTGTCTGCAGTTACAAGCGCCGACCACTACATGGAAGGTCTGCGTGGAAGCCTTCGTTCTAAATACACAGAGGTCGGAGCGGAAGCCTCCCTGCCGACCTCCTATGTTGTGGCCGGCACTTGTAACTGCAGGCACGGCTCTAATTGATTTTAATGGGAGCCATGCCTGCAGTTACCAGCACTGGCCACCACATGGGAGGTCGACGCGGAGGCTTCCACGCCGACCTCTGTTATCGCGGCACTGACAGCTTGCGCCTGCACAGCTTATTGGTCAGGGTCCTAGGCTGCAGACTCTGGCCTATTAACTATTTCTTTATTTCTATATTTTGGGGTGGTTACAGAAAGAAAAAAAGGGAAATCCGCTTATCCGGATCGAAACCCGGGAAGCATGTGGGAAAGAAAGACAAGAAACAGTTTCTCTGTGAACATGCAGCGCATTATTAGAATAACTAATTAAATGTGGGCAATTCGGTTTAATTATCCAAATGGCATGCAATATGTAAATTGTGAAGGTATATCTGTGCTGAATGTAGTCAGGGAGCAAAAATCCCCTCTTTTCTTTCCCCTCTTCCCTCCCCCTTTTCCTTTTTGCGCATGAATAGGCGCATAAAAAGATTGTCCCTCTCGTGTGGAAAAAATCGCGTGACGGAGTGAATTCCAGCTATCTGCCATAGCCCGCTCAGACGATGGGAGGTACGTGTTTTCCAGCTCCCATAGGGGTCTATGGAAAGCACACTCCGAAGATCGGACAGGTCCTATCTTTCCTCGCAGCACAGACCGTAGAGTTGTGCATTATTGCCACGCTGTCCTATATTTTGCAGGGGCGAGTATTTTGCGCCTCTAAAACACGTACATGTGAGCACTTTCATAGGAAAGCATTGCTTCTAATAGATGCAGTCTTTTTGCACGCCTTATTAGTAACTGACTACTTGTGCGAAAAGATTCGGGGGGCGGCGTGGTGGAGCGCTGGGTAGCAGTGGGGAACAGGGGGGAGCTCTCTCTCCCCCCCCCCCCACTCCTCTCTGCAACCCCCTGCTCACCCACGGCGCCCCCCAAATCTTTTCGCCCGAGTAGTCAGTTACTCGAAAAAAGCAGTGCTCAGTTGCGAAATCGCCCTAAATGAGTACGTTCGCTCATCTCTACTGCCGATCGTACGACTGTAGGTGTGCATACTACGGCTTGTGGTGAGTGGGTGGACTGAAATCCGTCATCTTAACTTCTGACAAGAAGTTTTGTTTTCAATGAACAATTGTATGAACAGTCTCCTCGCAGTGAGGGACACGTAGACTTTAGATTAAGTTATCAAAGGCAACTGGAGTTAATCCGCATCAGCAAGAACAAGGTTACCAGCTTCAGTCACTTACGTCCCCCATGGCTGGCCTGGTCCCAATAGACCACAGAAAGTAGGGTATTGCACAAGTGGAGAAATCCACAAAGTTGCGTTGTAACTCCTTCTTGCCTTCCCTGTCATAGACCGGGTTGTATTCTGTTCTCCTGCCTCAAGTGCTACCAGATACTAGAAATACCCGCTCTGTCCTGGGGCCTTAAATGGGAATCCACAGGTACGAGAGAGATCGCATCTTCTCCTCACAGAACACACTCCCTGACTTCCACCCACACAAACTGCCTAAGATGTCAGTCCCTCCTGTAGACCTAATATTAGACCAGCAAATATGATTAAAATCAACCCTGGTAGCTGAGCACCACTGAATGGGAACTGTGTCTGCAATACCAATCGGGACCACTATAGTGTGTACGGAGCTGTTAGCATAGCAGCTCTATGGACTGAAACAACCATTTGGCAGAGATTCCGGGTGGCAGATCCTGATCAACTATTGATAAATAGACACATGTCTTTAGTGGGAAAATACGTTGGTGCAGTATATCCATTCTGTAACAAATAATAGTTTCTTCAGCAGAGGCTGCTGTAAATCAGTAGGATGATGATGTGGGCTCTCCAAAGAGAAAAACAGTCCTTCTCTGCCAAAATACAACCCAACCACCTCCACCTCAATTCAACAGCAGTGGAAGAAAAGGGTGATGGAGCAGCATTACAGTACCAGTATAACATACCAGTAACTTACAGGGACAAGCTTGTTACTAGAGTTTGTTTCTTAGATTTTAAAATTTAGGGTAGAATTCCTATTATATTTTTCCAGAATTAGATAAAGGGGTTGTCTACTTCTGCGAATTCGATCAGCTCTGATTTGTGGAGTTTGTCAGCAAGTGTTCAATTTCCCTACAGTGCCACCACAGGAGAAGTCAAGTATTACAGTCTATGTAATGCATGGATATGTTGGGTCTTTCAGAATAAGAGACTCTGTTCTGTGTAATAGATGGGGGTCGGTCCTGATGGGGGTCGGTCCTGATGGGGGTCGGTCCTGATGGGGGTCGTTCCTGATGGGGTCGGTCCTGATGGGGTCGGTCCTGATGGGGCCCCCAATAATGTATTGCAAACTGTTTTTCTAACCTACTTTTTTCTACTCTTCTTCACCCTATGACACTCCTAAAATACACGGAAGACATCCAACTGCCTAAATGTATCAACTATGCGGATTAATTTCCAGGCTAATTCATTATTTAAGAAACATTGTTCCTAATTCCCTCTTTCTTCAGTAAGTTTCAGAAGTAGCGTAAAACCAGAATATGGCGCGCAGGACGCCGCTAGAATGGATAAGGCGAGACCCACAAATAAATCATTGCGGCTGATGAGAGCGCGAGGAAGGCTGGGTGGATATGTCTAAATTATGATGTGATTTCCGTGGCCGCGGCTGATTTTTGTTGCCTTGTTAGTAGTGGGTTTATTAGGAGCGCGGCATTAATATAAATGGCACGTAGTCCCAGGCTTAAGATGAGAGATGTCAATCACAACCTCCCCAGAGTTCAGCCTGCCGGGTTCCTGTGTAATACAGATGTAAGAGGAGATCAATATTGATCATGGGCAGCAAACATAAATTAGCCGGGCGCAGTAAGGAAGTCTGTTTAATGTATAATGGGATTGTGACTGTCACTTGCAATATGTGTCATTATTATACGCGGCGAGATGAGACATTGTCGCCTCCACCGCGGCCGGGCCCTTATTCCTTGTGATGTGTACATTCTAAGAGATCTCATGTCTTCTTATTATGGCCTTGTTTATTGTACCGCCATGCCTACGTGACCCCGGCAGATTAACATCAATCAATACACAGTACTGTACTGCGGACTGATCTCCGTACCGCTTCCCAACCATTGCTATGCTGTGGAAAATCATCAGCTCCCCCAACTGCAAAACTACAGTACTGCACGTATAAACTCCAACTACTTATCAGGACATGACTGGTGTGCCGTTCACAAGTCTGGGTACATACAGTATAATTATATATATATACAGGGTGTAGTCATCAAGCCGGCTCCAGCCTGTATCTCACTACTGGTGTCCTATATAGATATAACACTAGTGTACTTGAATAGGAAGACATGGATGCACTACATGATGGTATGCAGCACGGACCCCTCGGGGCCCCGGAACATGGATTTTAATTTTCTGTTGAGAGAGAGTAAAACCCAATTGCAGAGTCGAAGAGTAACATGTGAGAAGGACAAATCCACTTCCCGCGTCTCTCCAAGTCCCGTGGGACCGCCGCTATGGCTGAAATGCGGAAAACGTACTCAAACTGTCCTCCTCCTGCCAGGATACATGCGTGAAGCCGTTCTACAGGGCAGTCCAGGGCTGACGCCATCATTGTAGGACGATATTGGTGAATGGTGAAGCACAATCATGGTTTTGAATTTGGCGCAATCACCTGTTGGTCCTGTATTCACTCCAGGGACTCTGAATATGGAGTCCCTAGAAAAGAAAAGTCACCCGTCATCAAGAAGAAAATGTAATAAAAAGCGATCAAAGTGTCATCTGTACTCCAGGATGTTACCCACAGGAACTACAGGACGCTCCGCAAAAACCAACCCTCGCACAACTCTATCAGCGGAAAGACGAAACAGTTCTGGCGGTCAGCAGATGGAAAATATTTCGATATATATGGGGTATGTATGGGTGTTTTTTTTTTTAGGATTTTATTTTCTACAAGTAATGCAGCGAAAAAAGCCTACGTTAATTTGGTATCATCGTAATCGTACCGACCCGCAGAATAACGTAATATGAGTCATTTTTGCTGCAGTGCGTGTACCGTAAAAACTATACCCCCGCAAAGATGGTGAAACTGTGTGTTTTTTCCATTTTACTACACTTTTAAATTTTTAGTACCTTATATGGTACATCGAAAAAATGCAGCTTGTCCCGCAAAAAACAACAACCCTCAGAGTTATCAAAAATAAAAGAGTTATGATTTTTTGAAAGTGGGGAGGAGAAACCAAAAATAAAAAAAGGGGCCAAATCATTTCGCGGTTAAAGGGGTTCTGACATGAAAAAAAAAAATTTGTACTCCCCTTGCCTGGCCTGGCCCGATCGCCAGGCATGTCCCCTCCAGCCGGCATCTTCTTCTGTGCCTTTAAAGCAGAGCAGGAGCGGTCAAAAAGACCGCTTCCTGCTCTGGTCCGTCCGTCAGGCACTTCCGAGGTCAACGGACGGACCGCTCACAGCAAGTACGTCACAAGCAGTGCTTGCTGTGGGCGGCCCGTCCGTCCGGCTGAACTCCGGAGTGCTGCGCATGCGCAGTGGAGACGCAGCCCGTCCTGACTCCTGTCAGAGGGCACCTCTCCACTGCGCATGCGCGCGATCCCGGAGCGGCGCGGCTGCTGGAGGAAGAAGACTGCCTGCCGGGAGCTGACCCCCCGATGTCAACAACAACAGAAGACAAGGTAAGTGTTATCTTTTTATGCTTTAGCAGTCATTAAACCATGGGTTCCCTGGGTCCATTAGGCAGACCAGGGAACAATGGCTGCTAAAGCATAAAAACATTATTCATGTCAGAACCCCTTTAAGGATGAGATAAGTGGGCTTAGTACGCACTGTAATCGCAGAGGTAGCGGTGCTTCCTGTCTCCTCCCCGTCTTCCTCTGCACACTGGCTGCTACTTCATTCTCTCAGATGGGAAACTATTTTCTGCAATGGCAGCGTCTCCGTCACTCCGTACGGCAATTACTAAACTAATTACCAGATAAAACAATACAACTGTGTTTGGCTTCTGCTTTTTAATACAGCGGCATTATATGGTCAGAAAGAAGGAACATCTGTCAGTAATTCTGCAGAGCATTTATTCTGCAATTACCAACACTTCTGCATTATTCGGGAAGAGCACTGTAGAGCAGAAGACAAGAGCAGATCCCTGGGTAATGCAGCCTTACCAATGTCTATCCATTGTCCCATGATGGTTATGGCGTCTATATCTATAGTTATGCAGAGTGCATCTTGGCAGAGTTGTAATTTGAAGCCCCAGTACAAAATCTTTACCAAACCCCCATCTGCCATGTGGCATATAATACTGGTGTCTTCTTATTTGGCCTTTAGGCTGCCTAAGATTCCTGGGCCCAAGTGTGACTGCTACCTCTGCCCCACCTATAGTTAGAGCTTTATGTTGGGACATTTAAAATGGGGCATAAGGCCTCAATTCAGGATGGGCATGACCTTCCCTGGGAAGTGAGCTGATGATGGTTCTGGTTGGGCCTCAGCTATTCATGCATGGTTGCGCCCTCTTCAGGAAATCTGGACTTCCTGTGCCTGAGCCTTGACTAACACTTGCTTGGAAGGCGGAATAAACCCAGGTTGGTCCATAGTTGCTCTTCAACCATGGAATTTTAATTTCTTAATAAAAGTATCAAACAGCTTTAGCTTCTCTGGTATGGTTACCGGGCACAGTTCATCAACAATTAGACGTTTCGGCAAGCACATTTGTGGAATTCATAATGGCTTGATGTTTGAGTATCCAGTATGCCAGAGGGCTCCCGCTCCATTCATCTCCATGGGAATGCCGATGAGAAGTTAAGGACAGCACTCTCATAGTCCCATAGGTCAGACCCCCAGGATCTTACACCTATGCTCTTTCCTGTGTGTGTGCAGATAAGTTGAACTTTTAGAATAACCCCTTTAATTAATCTGACTACTTAACGACTCTTCTGAAATATTAATTACTCTACCACAAGCCTGGCTGTCAGACTCTCCAATCCTTTGTTTAACTCACTACCTTTATGCTCAAGTCCTGGTACTACAATTGTATCTACCTATCTCATTTCCGGACTTCAGGACTGTCTAGTTATGCTGTGGTTCCCATACCATTGGTTTATCCTTCCTGGTATATTTAAACCCTGAATGACCAATGACGTACATATCCTCTAATGGTCGCCAAGGGAGGGTCACGAAGCATAGCTGAGAGTGGTACCTACTCCATACTCAGTATGTGCCAGCTATATAAAACAGCTGATACCTGCCCGCAATAGCAATGACTGCAGCCAGCTCTGACCTTAACTATTTAAAGGGGTTTCCCTACCACAGCAAGCTATTACCTTGCTATCTGAGTTCAAGTTCTCAGCTATCTCCGGTAGATCCATTGAAGTAAGTGGAGCAGAGGTGCTTATGCACATCCTCCGCTGCCTATACTTCGGGACATGCCAAGGCTACATTCTCAGGATCGTGGGGATCTTCGCACTCGGACTCTCCCTGATCAGCAAGTATAAGGAACAAAATCCTGTGCTGGGAATACTGCTTTAATTACTTAGATGCTCTGAAACAGGGCCTCCACCTGCTATGTGGCATTTATAATACTGGTATCTTCCTATATGGTAACTGGGCATTTAAGTGCCCTCAAGTGACTACTACCCCTGCTCCTGCATCAGACTTGAACTGTTTGTTCCTTGTTGTTTGTTTGAAAATCTCTAAAAAGTCTATATAGCTATATTTATAAAACTACTACAAGGCAGTGGTAGAACTAAACAGCCCTATAAACAGTTCTGTGCCCAGTTGTTAAAAGAGCAGCTCTCTCTTCCCCTATCCCAGCAGAACAGAAAGAACCATTTCTGAGGTTATTTACATCCATGCCATGGTCATTTCTGACCACAGCATCAAAGCCATTAGTGGTGGAAGGAAGGCATTATGTGATTGTAGGGTGTGGATGGGTTACTAGCCTTTTAATCCCTACCTGTACCACATTATTAATTACACATGGCGAATTGCATTAAAAAAACACAATACCTTAAATGTGTTTTATGTCCAAAAAGTCTAATGTACAAAATGGAACCAATAAAAACTACTGCTTGCCCCTCAAAAAGCACACCCTTATATGGCTATGTTGACAGAAAAAATAAAAAAGGTATAGCTCTTGGAAGGTAGGGATGAAGAAAAAACTAAAACAAAAAATGAAAAATGACTGGCCCTTATGGTTAAGAGATTTTTTGGTTGTGATTTCCTATACCAACTGTACCTCTTACTATTCCCTATGGATTTTATTTCACCACAAGTATCCTGAATCCAGAAACTGAACCACCAGACCAGCTAAAAGCATCTAAGTCCTGAGGTTTGCCAAGTACCTTGACCCTTGTCCATGTAGTTAGAAAGGGAGGTGTTATCGGTCCACTGGTGATGTGCAGTTAGTTGTTCCCCTGGGTATTGTAGGAATCAAATCATTACTCACACTACCATAAGAATAAGTCCTTTATGTCCAAAGCAAATAAATGTGGGAATTTCACAAAATTAATTGTCTTTGAACCTAGGGGACCAGTTCTTAAAATCCCAAATCCCACCCCTGAGGAAACACAATCTTTAATAATCTGTAACCATTTGTATCAAAGAAACAAAGGCCAATAATTAGCTGCGCTTACGTGTTTAAGACATTCACCATCCGCCCCTGGTGGATAATCCCATATACAGTAAGTCTGAACAGCTGATACATTGTTCTATCTATGTCACCTGAGATTTCGAAAGTGTCGCAATTAGATGAAGGTACACACCAATTTCTCTGTCATTTCGAGAGAGAGCTGACTATTGCACGTCTCATTAAATGCAGGAGGATGTGTCAGCTGTGTAATGGGTTATGACTAGAAAATTTATGAGGTGCCATCAATAGATCTGAGATCTCACTTGACAAAGAGTGATGACTTGTTAATATGGCCCTGACATTCTACTTCAAGGTTTGTTTGAAGACTTAAATTGGTCAAATCTCTAACAGATGAAATAGGCAATCATTGATCTTTATAATGCAAGACAATCTGTCACAGGAGAACAACGTGGTGTCTGATCTTCCATGACAAGCATCTTCAGGTTCCCGCTTGCGCAAATTTTGGATATGAAGCCTTCTCCAGATGACAGATACCTTACACGAGCGACATGATAGAAAGGCCTTTATTTACCCATCACTAATTACTTCATCTCTAAGCTGGTGGTACTGATGGAAGTTCTTGCATATCAAAGAATAATCATAACAAAAGATAAAAGTTATTGTGCCGTTTCAGCCTGTAGGGTGGTTACCCAGAAGTGACAATTTTTTGTAGGAACCGATTCAACAAGTTCAACAGTCATTGCTGACCCTAATCTAGAAAATATACTCCAGTTTGATAAAAAAAATAGGGCTTCCAAACAATTAGTTTTGAAGAACCCAAGAGTAACAGTGGTCACCAAATGCTGCACAAGCCTCATGGATAGGTAGGTACAGTAGATGTAGAACAGAGTATCGATGAAGGTGAAAATTAACTAAACCAAGTCATGGACCTAAATGTACAATCTGTAACAGGACCTCCACCTTCTATATAGCATTTATAATACTTTGTATCTTCTTATATAGTAGAGGGGTCTTAAAATGTCTTCATTAGGGTCCGGGCCGACTGTAAGTTTACTCCCGCTAGAGTTATACCTCAGACTTGAACTATGTCTAACTTGTTGTTTGTCTGAATCTCACTAAGAACTCTATGATTCATAGCTATATTTATGGAACTACCACTATAGCGGTAAACAGTTCTGTGCCCAAATGCTGAAACATGGAGCTCTTTCTTTCCCTATCCCAGCAGGGCAGAAAGTACCAATCCTGAGATTATTTACATCCACCCAATTAGTTGCATCCCAGCTGCTGAATGGCCACACCTAGAAACATATATAATAGACATCTCGTGACAGAGTATCGCTCAATCATTATTTTTTTTAAAGCCGATCATCTCATACAACTCATCTCAGGATATGATGAGTCATGAGGAAAGGTAAAGAGGGTTACATCAGTAATTCTGAAGGCCCACACTAAATCACAGCCAGGCTGTCCTTCACCTGGGCAACCAAATATTTAATTTGCTTCTTTAGCTCCATATCTAAGGCACTCCCCAGAGACTAAGGTACCTGACAAAGTCCTTGATTCAGGCTAGAAACGTGTTGTATAGACGTACCCTTCATGTCAATCATCTTTAAAGTTTTCTACTGCATCTAGGGATCCCAAACAGAGCCAGTAGGAGTTGTCTTATTCACTTTGGAATACATTTATTCAAAGCATGTTAGGAACCAGCTGAATGGACTCCTGATGCTGATAATGTGGCTTGAAGCTCCATGATCCCACAAATTGGTGCATAGACTGAGAGTTTGTGCCTATAGATTGCAGAACTCTCCCAGCTGAGAGGACACCTACAGTATTTGTGTTTTACACTCCTTCAGCTAGTGCCTTTCTCTCTTCTCCCCTCCCCATTTTTCCTACTCATTTTTGGGACCATTATTCTCTAGATTCAACTTACTATGGCATTATTCTAACTTCCCTTGAATTGCGAGCCTGGGTGTATTTTACTGAAGAGGTAGGCAACCTTAGCAAGGAAGAGATCTATAGTTGTGCCATGGGAGGTCTAGAGATCTATTTGGTACCATCTTGCACCAGGATCAGAGGTATGAAATTTATATATAGAGTATTTTCTACAAGTTGTGGAGAATTCCAAGGGTTTACAAGATGTGGGGAAAACTACAACTTCCAGCATGCTGTGACATTTTGCAGTTGCTAGGTCATATTGGGAGTTGCAATTTCCCAAAAGATATGCCTGTTTTATTGGTATATCGGAATAAGCCTGGCACAGGTACCCATGCCAGTGCTCTAATGCCTGGAATTGGCAAAATCTCCAATACTGACCGTTCAACCCCATTAGATGCCATGGTGAATGCTGACCATAGCATCTAAGTAGTTAATAAAGGGAGACGGCTCTCTCTGCACCCCTTCGGTAGGGTTCCTATTGGTTGCTATGGCCTCCGAGGCTGCCATCTGTGGAAGCTTATAAGGCCATTGACACTGAAAGGTAGAGACCACCAATTTGACGGAAGATAAGTGTTTGGCTCCATGTGTAATAGGAGCTAATACAGGCAAAAGTTGGTGGGGAAACAGTTTAGGAGAAAACAAAAAATAACAATAGAGTTAGCAGGGGGGAAAGGTTTGGGGGAACCAGTCAGATCCTCTTTAAGAAACGAGAAAATGTTTTCATTCCACAAGTTATAACTATTTTATCTGCATGTCTAGCCAATTGAGAACTTATGTTTTTTTCATTGGACAAGTTGTAGATTCAAGTAAGTTTAATGTATATGCAACGACCGAGGAGCAGGCCCTAGCTTTAGGAGACAGCGGGGATGAGCCGTAGGCCTTGTCACGATGGCACTACTGTCTCCCACCCGGAGGGTAGCCAGAGACGCATCCAAGGCTCCTAAGGGGGAGGCTTGAGCAAGGGCAAATTGGGAGAATAACCCGCAGAATAGATTACCTCTTAATCCTTGTGTCACGAGTGATGCCACGGTTCCTTCCTCTGCGGTGAAGCTATATGGTGAAATGATAGTCCACATGCACAGAGTACAGTTGAAAACGGGTAGTGAAACACGGAGGCAAAACACAGGATGAATACTGTGCCCACAGTCTTAGTTATCTGTGCAGCTCTGCTCCCAGGCATGACACAGTCTTCTTCCCTCCAAGCTCTCGACCTGTCAGCACTCCAACAGTAGTCCACAAACAGTCATTAGGCCATCTTCTTGGCCTCCTCCATTCTGGGCTTCAATAAGGCCAGGCCCGGGTTCTCCTAAAGCGTCCTAGGCTCTCATGTCCTCCTCTGAATAACACCAGACAGTCTTGCTTGCTTCCTCACTTGCACAGACTACCTCTCACTCCCTTTTCTCCTGACTACACTCACACTTTGCAAACATTACTAATATATAGCATGGTCATGTGACCACAGACTCACCACAGAAAATCATACATTTACAGACATTAACCATTGCAGTGCTGCAGAGGTGCAACACATACTTCATGCACACAGAAGCTGCAGACAATACAAAGGCACAAGACAACCATGAAAGACACCCTGAAGTGGCCTATAAGTCTGGGCCACTGCATATGTTTAAGTTAGCGTCTAATCGGCATTACTTTTTCTAGCGCTGGAAGGCATACGCGATTTATTCATCATTGTGCATTATCAGTGTTTACCTTTTAGATGAGATGATTTTAATCTACTGGTTATTACAGGTTAGCAGTACGGGGATACCTAATGAGTAATTGTGTTTAATTCAATAAAAAATATATACATTTTAAAAACTTTGTGGTAGTTTTTTTCTTTGTTATTTCGATGTAATCACTAAAGTGTAATTCCCATCATACATAGGGAGTTCTTGGTATCATCCTGCCCACTTTACATCGCAGCCATTTTTTCATCCACACTTTCTAAGAACCATAAGTTTATTTTTCTTTTTTATTTCATTCTTAGTAGTATAAGGGCTTTTTTTTTTTTTGTGGGCTGAGTTAACATTTTTAACCCCTTCCCACTACAGCTTTTTTTGTTTCATCATTTACAATCTTTCCTCCCTGCTTGCAAAAAAAAAAATTATGACGTCTTTTTTTCTGGTGACCCGTCCACATGAGGGCGTGCTTTTTTGCAAGACAAGTTGTATTTTCTATGATCTATCATATTATTTAATGTACTGGAAAAATTGCGTCATTTTGGAATCTTTGCCTTCCTCATCACCAACTCTCTGCCTCTCGCCTCCAGTCTGGCGTTTGCAATGGGAGGGGGTGGAGCTAAGCTCTGCTCTGTCCCGCCCACTCCAATTGCTGGCTATGGACAAGGGAGCTTAGCTCCACCACGTCCCGTCTACTCCCATTGCAAACCGCTCAGAGGGGAGAAGAGAGGCAGAGAGCCGGTGAGGGGGAGGGAAGGGGGATGCATCTCAGATGGAAGCGTATATCGGCCGCCCGTGAAAACGCCGGCCGATACACGCTCATGTAAATACGCCCTAAGCAAGTAAAATACTGTTTAAAATAAAACTCTGTTTTGCCCCATCCATAACTTACTTTTCCATCAATAGGGTTGTGTGAAGGTTCTTTTTTCGCGCGGTGACCTGTAGTTTTTGTTTATATCATTTTGGGGTACATACAACCTTTTGATCTCTATTTATTCCATTTTTTTCTTGGAAACAGGTTGATCAAAAAAGCGCAATTCTGATGTTGCGGGTTTTTTCTTACAATGTGCAAAATAAATAATGTGTTATTTTGATAGATCCAACTTTTATGGATGTGATATATTTAATACATGAAAAAGGGGGCTTAAAACTTCTCCCTTTATTTCCTTTTTTTCCAGAATTCACAGGGCTAACTATGGATTTTGATGCCGAGCAAATTTAGGGCAAAAACACAAGAGCCTCCCCTCATCCGTTCCCTGATTACCACGTTCGGCCCCTCTCTTCTGACGGTTATTTCCAAACTCCTGTGTTCTGGTGAGAAGCATGAACTGCCGGCGAAGGGGAAGAAATCTCCCTCGCGGAGGTGCAGCTCCGCTCCGCAGCAGCGGGTGTAGTTGCGCCTAAAGCAGTGCGTTTTTGCCCTTAAGCCGTTTTCTATTCTGCATCAAAGTCCACTGGTAGCCATGTGGATTTTAGTGTGAAATTTACCACATGTTGCAATGTGAATTGCGGTTCAATTCTAATTGTGTGAAAGCACCCTAAGGCAGCTTGAACTTGCGATCATTTGATTGCTTATACTATGTAGTGCAATATTTCAGTATTGCAGTACTGTACATGGTACTTCTGCAGGCAATCTATTAGACACGCCATAGGCACATTTTTGTAGGCAGGAGTACATGGCAGCCCTGTGTGCTTTCAGAATATCCCTGGCTGCCGAGACACCTGCACGGCAACCCGCAATCTCATTGTGAGGGGTAGTTTCATACCCACCAAAAGCTAATCAGAGCTCTTAGGCTGGGTTCCCATGGGGCGGATTCCCGATGGAAATCCCGCGGTTTGGCCACAGCAAAAACCGCAAGATTTCTGCCGGGAGAACCGCCGCAGAAAAACCCGCGGCGGCTTTGAAGCGGCCTGGCCGCTCGCTCTTCTGCTGCGGCCGGGCTCCCATAGAGGAAAGCGCGGCGGCAGCGTAAAGAAAAAAAGAATGGACATTGTGCAGTCGGCAAAGCCGCGCCGCAGCCCCGGTTTCTGACGGATTAACCGCAGCGGATTGGCCGTCCCGTGTGGACGAGATTTCTGAGTTGGAATTGACAGTCCTCATTCACCAAGATTTTCATGAAATTAACCTGATACTGACACAAACCAAATTATTCCACTAATCTCTTACCACTACTGCCAAGATCCAAACTGATCTTCACTGATCTTGAGATTGAAGGGTTGTGGTGTTGCTGAAAGGTATGATCACATGGTGGATCTTATGCATGGATTCCACATCTAACAACCGTGGTAGAGATCCACAACTAAGCTGAGGCTATGTGATTGTATGGACGCGACTACACATGTAGATTTAACCCATTTTATTGGGTAAATCCGTGTACAGAATTTCTAAAGTGGATTCCATGTGGATGCAGCCTGGACTCTACGTCAAGAAGGGAGAAGACAAGCTCTTTTTTTTGCATGTGGATTTGTATTCTACTAAAAGGCAAACATTTGCACCATATAGACTACAATGCAGATTTACTGCAGAACTGGCATGGATCCTGTGTCAAATCCATGTCAAAATTCTGCCATGTCGCTGCATCCCATTCACAGCTTTACCTTGCGCAGTAGCAGTCCAGGCACCCACTGTGCAAGGTTCTGCATTTGGCAGAACCAGACTAATTCTAATGAATTACCTTTACTTTATGCAATGGGAATTACTGTGCCAATACATTAAACCTACACAGTGACTCCACCAGCAGAATAGGGAGCGCAGCTCTGAAGTATAATACAGGATGTAACTCAGGATCAGTACAGGATAAGTAATGTATGTACACAGTGACTCCACCAGCAGAATAGTGAGTGCAGCTCTGAAGTATAATACAGGATGTAACTCAGGATCAGTACAGGATAAGTAATGTATGTACACAGTGACTCCACCAGCAGAATAGTGAGTGCAGCTCTGGAGTATAATACAGAATGTAACTCAGGATCACTACAGGATAAGTAATGTATGTACACAGTGACTCCACCAGCAGAATAGTGAGTGCAGCTCTGGAGTATAATACAGAATGTAACTCAGGATCACTACAGGATAAGTAATGTATGTACACAGTGACTCCACCAGCAGAATAGTGAGTGCAGCTTCTGGAGTTGGGTGTGTGCTGGTTAAGCTCTGCAACTTCCAGGGTGTGGTCAGAGAAGGAAGGTTTGCTGAGCTTGGATCCCAGAGAAGGTGCACCTTTCTGGGCTTTGTTGGATATGGAGTCTCGCACCTCCTCCCCCCGGGGCCACTCGGGGGAGGGAGGGAAGTGATGGCAGTGGCGACATCAGAAAAAACTTTGCCGCGGGTGCCAGAAATGCCAGCAGCCCGCAAGAAGACAGGAGCTGCTGGAGGTAAGAAGAGACTGGGTCCGGGCCGTGGCTGCAGCAGCGTGGCTCCGTTTGTCAGCACGGCAGCTTCTGACAGCACCGGGAGTGAGATGGTTACGCGCAGCCAGACCCGCAGGAGAGCAGGTGAGCCGCAGATACCGGTAAGCACGGGAATGTGGAGTGACAAAAAGAAGGAGGAATCCGTGATTGAGCTGGCCTCCAGGCTGGCAAAGAACATCACCGACTATAACTTTGCAGGGAAAATGTTGGTTGTACAAAAAGGGAAGCTCCGTGACGCCAAAATGTTACTGGAGCAAAAAGCTTCTAAAGACAAACAGGCAGAAGCCAGGTCAGCGATAAAAAAGTGCAAAGACTGCATAAAGATGTGGGAAGCGGTGAGGGCAAAGATCCTGGAGGAGAGCGGGCCCTTTAAAGAAAAGTTACTAAATGACGACCGATTTGCTAAGATGGCGGCAAGGTGCAGTGACCACGAGCAAACTGAGTCAAGTGATTGTGAAGCCTCAGATGAAGAGTTGTTTGAGGATGTGCAGGAGTCCCTGGAGCAGCCTGTGTGCTCTCAAGACTTAGCACCAACGCCCAGAGGCACTACAAGTCCCAGAGACATGCTACCTGAAGAAATTGCGTTGCCTTCTACCTCAGGGGAATCTGAGGTGGAGGAAAGAACAGGGAGATTGCAGCTACAGAAGACCCCGCAGCCGGAAGCCTCTGTACATATGGAGGGCTTCATGTTTGGCGATGAGTTGCCAGAGCAAGGCACAAAGATAAAGAAAAAGAAAAAGAAACCAGAGAAGCTGCAGGAAAAGCTTGTGTTCGTTCCTGGGAGCTCTGGTCTGGCTGCGAAGTCGGATCAGAGTTCTGACCCCAAAAACCCCCCTGGCTCGGGCTCTGTGGTGGGCCTGGAGCGGGAAGTTGGGGAGAAAAGGGCCCAGCTGGTCAGACCCCCTGTCCCTGTGTTAGTTGGTAACAAGGGCAAGGAGGTCAGTAAGAAAGGCGCAGTAAAGGCCAGTACAGATGCAGGTCGCGGTACCGGCAAGGTGGGTGGCAGCGGTGCCACTAATGCAGCAAGTGCTGCCTGTGATGCGGAGGGGGCTGCGGACCTAAAATCTGGGGTCTCCCATAATCTGGGAGCAAGTCAGGCCGGATCCCGCGCCTCCAGTGATGCGGAGGCAAAAAAGAAAAAAGGAAAAAGTAAAAACGCAAGCAAAAATCCGGAGGCTTTACCATCTACCTCCAGAGAGGCCAGGACCCATGGACCACATGATCCGAGAAAAAAAGTGGTAGATCCGGGTATGGATGTGCGAGAGCGTGTGGTGGATGTGAGGGACAGCGCCAAGAGTACACATTTCTCTGCAGTTTCTGGGCCTTCGGGCACCTCGGGTCCCCCTGGCAGCCAGGGATCTGGAGGCCCAGGGGATAAGGTGGTTAGGCCAGAGGGGGCACAGGTTCCAGTCGCCCCTCCAGCGGCGACAACAACTGGCAGGAGTTATGCCAGTGTCGCCGCTGGAGGGGAAGGGTCCTCCTTGTCTCCAGGCTCTAGGGAGGGCGTTTTGCAACAGCGTCTCCTGGAGGCTTTACGGAAGGGGGAGAGTACAATCACAGTTGGAGGAAGAGAGGTGAACCTATCTCTCTGGAAAGTGAGACATGGCTTGGGTGCCTTCCGAGAGCAAAGGGGGGAGACCGTATGGTCCCTACCGACAGCCGGGCAGGACGCAGGTCGTAGGAATGTGGTCCGTCTTCGTTGGAGAGGCAATGATACATGCCCCCCGAGGGCAAGGGTAGTGGAGCTTCTGCTGAAGATGGGCTTTAGGGCGGTTGACATCTTTGCCCTGATCCATTCCTACGGTACGTCTGAGTTTGACATCAGTTTCGTTCGCCCAGAGGGCCTAGAAATCTTCTGGGGGAATTACGAGCTGGTGAAAAACGAGCCCGGCTGGCGAGACTTTGCCATCCAGGTGGTGTCTCGCCAGAACGGTATCAAGAAGGTGACCGTTTTGACTCGTAACGAGTCACTTTCTTGCTTTGACATCATGACGTGGCTCAGTAGGTACGGAGAGGTGACGGAGATGCCCCAAAAGAACAGGGATGAGCACGGCATATGGTCTGGGGCCTGGACGTTCATGGTCAAGCTGAAGCGTTCAGGAAACTCGGTGGCTCACATACCTTCTGCAGCCTTCCTCGGCAGGGATCGTATCTTGGCCTTTTACCAGGGGCAGCCGAAGCTCTGCCACAGGTGCGGCGACCCCTCACACTTGAGCGCCGCTTGTAAGACCTTGAAGTGCGCTCTGTGTGGGGGTCTGGGTCATCTAGCCGCCTCCTGTGCGGAGATTAGGTGTAACCTGTGTGGTGACCTCGGTCACCCATTTAGTCGCTGTCCGCGCTCCTTTGCCAATGCAGTCTCCGCCCCTACGGATGGGGGTCATGATGTGGCCTCCGGGGGTGAGGGGACCAGCAGAGGTGGGGGAGCTCAGGAGCCAGGGAAGAACCGGCAAAAGACGCCTTCGGAACAGAGGCGTCAAGAGAAACGCAGACGGAGCAGGGAGCTGACAGGAGCGCCCACAGCAGGTGGGTCGATGGTGGCCCCTGTTCCAGAAGCAAATCTCGCGGCTGAGGCTTTGAGGGACAGCGATTTAGATGAGGAGGACAGGAGGATCCAGAGGGAGGAGACCAACTCTGCAGATTCCTCCCACTGTGAAAGTGTGGATGAGGAAGGCAAGAGGTGGTTAGAGAAACGGCGTAAGCTAGGTGCCACGAGGAGAAAACGAAGGGGGAATTCAAGATCTTCTCCCACCCCGGGCCAAGTACTGGAAGGAAAAGCCTGCTCACCTCCAGTTGGACTCTCCAATAGGTTCCGAGCCCTCCGAGACATCTCTTCCTCCTCTTCTGAGGGGGAGGCGGAGGGCAATGTTCCTAGGGCAAAGAAAGGGTCAACAGGGGGCGCTGAGTCTCCACCTCGTGAAGGCATAGTTCCTTCCGGGGTGGAGGCTACTCTGGAGCCTGGAAACAAGGACGACGGGGTCGGGGGATCCCTTGCTATGGACACATCTGTGTCCAAAAAAAGAGGCAAGGGGCTTTCCTCTGACCCCGAGGAAGCGGGTGTGAGGAAGAAAGCCGTCTAATTTAATCACTCATGATGGCGGCACCCACTCCGCTGACTCTGGCATCAATTAACGTTGCCAGCATTAAGTCTGATACGGCTAGATTTGCGGCCTTTGATTTTCTCGGCCGCGTTGAAGCCGACATTTTATTTTTGCAGGAGACCAGGCTGTCCGATTTGGCAGCTATACATAAGGCAAAAAGGGAGTGGAGGTCAGGCCCTTCCTACTGGTCTCTTGCGGCCGAGCCGTATAGCGGAGTGGCGGTCCTTTTCACCGCAGCGGTTGAATGCCGACGAGTTATTGAATTAGAAATGGGAAGGTGCCTGATCTTAGATGTCCTCATGAAGGGACAAGAATTAAGACTTGTCAACATCTATGGTCCCCAGTCAAAAAAGGACAGGAAGAGTCTCTTTATGAGGATCAAGCCCTACCTTTTTACCAGCCGCCAAGTTGTCTTTGGAGGTGACTTTAATGCAGTCACAAGAGCCCGCGATAGGGGAGGCTCTGGAGACAGGCGGTTGACTTTTGACAGCGTCGCACTTAATAGCGTAGCTAGCGAGGCTCGCCTGGTGGATGTCCACATCCGGCACACCCCAGGCCACGAGGGGTTCACCTATTATAGAGGTCAGAGCAGGTCTAGAATAGACAGGTTTTATTTGAAGGAGGAAGCCATCTCTTCACCAGTGTCCGTTGTTGAGGTGGAATTCTCCGACCACTGTCTAATATTGTTTTCTCTGAATGTTGCAGAGACCCCCCGGATGGGCAGAGGTTTTTGGAGACTGAATTCATCACTCCTGGAGGAAGCAGAGATAAGACAGTCCTTTGAGGATTTTCTGCAGAGCCAGGTACCATTACTGGATCTCTGTAGCAGTAAGTCAGAGTGGTGGGAGATGTTCAAGAAGAGGGCGGCGAGGTTCTTCCGAGAGCTCTCCAACCTCAGATGCCTGGACAGGTACCGCCTGTACAACGGCCTGAGGAGGAAACTCGAACATCTCGTTTCGACTGGAGGTAGCCGCGAGGAGATCTCCAGAGTGAAATCTTTGCTCAAGAAGTGCCAGTACGATAGACACGCATCCTTGGTTTTTGAGAGGGATTTCGGGAAGTACCGCTCGCCCGACCCTTACAGAAACTGTAGGATGTCAGTGAATAGTAAAGTGGTCACTGGACTGATCGATAGTACAGGATCCCTGAATCGATCCAGATCAGGGATTCTGGAGGTCGTCAGATCCTACTACTCGCAACTCTTGGGAAAGAGGGATCTAGATTCGGAAGTGATGTCGGCTTTCCTGGCTGAAACTGTCCCTGAGCCGGGGGTAGACACCTCTCTTGATGTTTTGACAGGAGAGATCAGAATAGAGGAAGTTAAACTGGCGATTGATGGGCTCCGGCTCAAAAAATCGCCAGGACCGGACGGACTAACATCCGAGTATTATAAGACCTTCAAGGACCTCTTGAGTCCCCTCTTGACGGAGGTATTAAATGAGTGTCTTTCCTCGGGCACTCTGCCAAAGTCAATGAGGAGGTCAGCTTTGATCCTTCTGTCAAAGGGTAAAGACTCGAGCCGTATTGAGAACTGGCGTCCCATAGCACTTCTCAATACGGACAGGAAGGTTCTGGCAAAAGTGCTGTTTAATCGGTTGGTCAAGTTTGCACCCCGGCTCCTCTCGGGGACCCAGCATTGCTCTGTTCCAGGCCGTAGCACCTTTAGCGCTGTTCTTGGTGTCCGGGAGGCAGTGGAGCAGGGTAGGGCTGGTCACTGGGAGGGGTACTTACTGTCCTTGGATCAGGCCAAAGCGTTTGATCGGGTTAACCACGAGTACCTCTGGTCAGTTCTTCTGAGATACGGCCTGCCAGTGGGGTTTGTTGATTGGCTGCGAACATTGTATGCAGGGGCTGAGACTTTCCCGCTGGTGAACGGTTGGCTTGGCCGCCCTTTCGAGGTGGGGTCCGGTGTCCGTCAGGGCTGTCCTCTAAGTCCCCTGTTGTATGTGTTTGCGATAGATCCCTTCCTTAGGAGGGTTGATCGTGGACCTATAGCAGGGGTCGGGATGGACCGGGCGGTGCCGGAGGCTACCCTGAGGGCAGTGGCGTACGCCGATGATGTCACGCTCTTCGTATCCTCACGGGAGGAGGCGGAGTTTGTGGTGTCAGAGGTGGATGGCTACTCAGAGGCATCTGGGTCCAGGGTCAACTGGGATAAGTGCGAAAGTCTCTGGTTAGGAAGGGGGGATCCTGTGTTTGATCTCCCGGACACTCTTCCGGTGCCCCAGACTTCAGCAAAAGTTCTTGGCATCAAATTTGGCCAGGGGGATTACCCCATGCAAAATTGGGTAGACAGGCTGGACGGTGCCACTCACAAGGTCAATCAGTGGAAGGGTTGGTCTTTAACCCTTCGGGAAAGAGTTAGCTTGATCAAAACATACCTGCTCCCTTTATTCATCTACCTGGGCAGCGTATGCATTTTGCCAGAGCCTCTCTGGACCCGGGTCTACAACCTGTTCTTCCTAATGCTGTGGGGGAACAGGTTGAACCTGATCAGGAGAGATGTTACATACCGCACGAGGAGACTAGGGGGGTTGTCTATGGTCAACCCTGTGGTGTTTCTTGTAGACACCTTTTTTAAGATCAACATAGGCAACCTCTGGCAAGAGAGGGCTCCTCCGTGGGTCTACTCCTGCCGGGGATGGTTTCGGCCCTTCTTCCAGGAATGGGAGACAGGAGGGCGAGTGAAGGACCTTCGCACGCAGCACGGATATCTCCCGGCTTACGCTACCTTGGTTCTGAAGGTGATACGCCGGTGGGGTCTGGGGATGTGGGAGATCAGGACTCTGACGAGGAGGCTCCTCGACGAAAGAGTCCTGTTGACCCATTTCCAGAAGCCCCTGGCGCTCAAGGACTGCCCAAGTCGGGACCTGGAGGGAGGGTTACGTTTACTGAATTCAACCCGGGTCCCCTTGAAGTTTTGGGACTTGGCTTGGCGCTGCTTTCACGGGAGACTGTATGTAAGGGGTAACTTGAAGAGCAGGCCTCTGATTGACAGGGGTTGCCCCCGTCAGGAGTGCAGCGACGTGCTGGAAAGCATGGAGCATTTCCTGCTTCAGTGCCCCTTTAATACAGAGGTATACCAACGGGTAGGGGTCTCCATAGGCTGGCGTCAGCTGGCACACCTCTCCTATGCGGAGTGGGCTTATGGAGCGTTCAGAGGCCTTGGTGGCAGGGACCGCTGCACTTTATTTCTAGTTAGCCTAGTGGTCAGGTTCCACATCTGGAGTGCACGGTGTTTAATCTCGACGGAGCTGAAAGTCCTCCCCGTGGATACGGTATGTAGGAACATCCTGGGTGACCTGGTGAAGGTGCGTTCTTTGGAGTATGAGAGGCTGGGCACATCTAAGGCTTCTCTCCTATGGAGAGGGCTTGTATTTCGTTAGGGACAGTCTTTTCTTAATCTTCTAGGGGCAGAGTAGGGAGAGAGGAGGGACAGGATAGGGAGAGAGGAGGGATAGGGCAGGGACAGGGTTTCTATGAAGGGTCAGACTTAGGGGCAGACTACGGACAGTCTAGGGCAAATGAGGGAAAGAATAGGGAGACTTTTTTTAAATTCAAGGGATAGTACATTATGATATCTGTGCCCGGCTTATCACCTCCAATCCCGGTGGAGGGCTGTGAGTGCACCATGAAGCTTTTTGTTTTGGTTTGGGCAAGATGGAGTAAAGTAGGGCTGCAGGAGAGCCGACCTTAGGCTTTCGGGTTATGTATATAGTATATATTATGTATGTTGGTTTATTGGAGTGTATTATGGTTTTGTATATTGTATATATTCACATTTTGGGTGGTAGGTAGGTTGGGTGGGGAGTTGGGGGGAGTGGGATTCACGCCTTCAGCCGTAGCCTGGCACGTCCCGAACATTGGACTCTGGGCACGGACTGGTGGAGCGGGCATGGCCCCCAGGCTGCGGTGGGCACAGCGTGGTATTATTTGTTAAAAAACAAACAAACAAAAAAAAAAACCCTGGTGTGGCTGGGCACGTCCTGAACTGAACTCTGGGCACGGACTGATGGAGCAGGCTTGGCCCCCAAGCTGCACTGGGGACCCAAAAAAAAAAAAAAAAAAAAAAAAAAAATTTTGCATATATTTTTTAGTTAGTTCTTTTATGCCAGTTTGGCTCGGTCTTTCTGTTTATATTTGGTTATTTATCTTGCTATTTCAGTTATTTAGGTTTTTGTTTATGTTATTGCTTACATTTGTTCTGTGTGGGTACAGTGCGGTACGGCTGGACCTGGAGGTGTAGTTTACATAGTTTTATACTTTAGGTATATGGTTGTATATTGTGTTTATATTTGTATATAGTGTTATATGCTGAGTGTGTATGTGTGTGGGTGTGTACGGCGGGGGGAAACCCGGATATGGACATTTACTTTGTTTATGGATCACGGACTGTGGGGGAAGGGCCTTATATTGCTTTATATGGATATTCTTATTGTTACAGTTTCTTTGTTGTGTTTTTTACTTTTATAATAAAAGATCTACAGGATATAACTCAGGATCAGTACAGGATAAGTGATGTATGTACACAGTGACTCCATCAGCAGAATAGTGAGTACAGCTCTGGAGTATAATACAGGATATAACTCAGGATCAGTACAGGATAAGTAATGTATGTACACAGTGACTCCACCAGCAGAATAGTGAGTGCAGCTCTGGAGGATAATACAGGATGTAACTCAGGATCAGTAAAGGATAAGTAATGTATGGACACAGTGACTCCACCAGCAGAATAGTGAGTGCAGCTCTGGAGTATAATACAGGATGTAACTCAGGATCAGTAAAGGATAAGTAATGTATGGACACAGTGACTCCACCAGCAGAATAGTGAGTGCAGCTCTGGAGTATAATACAGGATGTAACTCAGGATCAGTACAGGATAAGTAATGTATGGACACAGTGACTCCACCAGCAGAATAGTGAGTGCAGCTCTGGAGTATAATACAGGATGTAACTCAGGATCAGTACAGGATAAGTAATGTATGTATACAGTGACTCCACCAGCAGAATAGTGAGTGCAGCTCTGGAGTATATTACAAGATGTAACTCAGGATTAGTACAGGATAAGTGATGTATGTACACAGTGACTCCACCAGCAGAATAGTGAGTGCAGCTCTGGAGGATAATACAGGATGTAACTCAGGATCAGTAAAGGATAAGTAATGTATGGACACAGTGACTCCACCAGCAGAATAGTGAGTGCAGCTCTGGAGTATAATACAGGATGTAACTCAGGATCAGTACAGGATAAGTAATGTATGGACACAGTGACTCCACCAGCAGAATAGTGAGTGCAGCTCTGGAGTATAATACAGGATGTAACTCAGGATCAGTACAGGATAAGTAATGTATGTACATAGTGACTCCACCAGCAGAATAGTGAGTGCAGCTCTCGAGTATATTACAAGATGTAACTCAGGATTAGTACAGGATAAGTAATGTATGTACACAGTGAATCTACCAGCAGAATAGTGAGTGCAGCTCTGGAGTATAATACCGGATATAACTCAGGATCAGTACAGGATAAGTAATGTATGTACACAGTGACTCCACCAGCAGAATAGTGAGTGCAGCTCTGGAGTATAATACAGGATGTAACGCAGAATTAGTACACAGTAAGGGTCCATTTAAACCAGACGAATGTCAGGCAAACGATGCCCGACACTCGTCCCTGTGTTTCCTCACCCCCTGTGCTCCTGCATGGGAGCTAGTATTGCTGGCTCGCTCACAGATCAGACAGCAGGGGTGGGGGAGGCTGCAGGAGATTTCTCTTCTCTCAGTCCCCCGCCCCTCTCCCTTGCCATAACATAGTGGTTGTTCAGTACTGAACGGTTGCTATTTACACAGAGCGATCAGCTCATCGTCCATTGTTAATACTGCATAAACAATGGACAATGAGCTGATCGGTCATCGCTCAGTGTAAATAGTGGCCGTTTAGTACTGAACGGCCGCTATGTTAAGTCAATGGAGAAGGACGGGAGAGCGAGGGGAGAGAAATCTCCTGCAGCTGCCCCGCTGTGAGCCAGCGATACTAGATCCCATGCCGCAGCACGAGAGCTATTATGTGCGGGGACGAGTGTTGGGCATGACATTGTAATGTAATGTATTAAAGTGACTCATCTGTCTTGTAGATTAGTGCACCTTTCTGCGGTATGAGGACGTCGCCGGTGTTTTTGTAAGTTCTGTTCACATCTACTTTGTGGCTTTCATTGTTCACATCAGCATTTAGTCCTCCATATATAATAGAAACCCTAAGTCCTTCCGAGATCCATGGCACGACGTACCCCACTGGCACACAACTACATTAAAATGGTTCTGCCAAACTGTCCCTCATTTAGAGGGGAACAAACATATTTAAATCTAATTCCCCTAACCTATAAGGAAGCGAGACATTACCATATGCCTGCTTCCATGCGTGCGGCCTTTTACATTCCAGCGCAATACAACCCCTCAGGCCACCCTTAAAATATAGTCCCCAAATCCACTTTTGGCAACCCACTCACTTCGCACGATGACTGAGCTGGCATTCTGCATCCTCAATCTACTTATGAATCAGTGTTAACCTTTTTTGTGCTGCAAATTTATGCACATTGCCGGAGCTAAATAGAAAATTCTTCCGCCACCCCCCAAAAATATCATTTTAATGTATTCGTTGACAAATAGGTGTCCTCGCAGCAAAACTTTATTTGCACCCTTAAAATTATTCTGACTTCATGCACGTCTCTGTTGATTAACACATCCGGAAAAAAAAATAAATTTTTTTTTGAATATACAATTTTTTTTAATTAAATGCGCGTCGCATGAAACGTATATCTTTATCTCAAAAGGTGGCCGCTTATCTCCGTGTTCCAGGATGCCTTGCTGAATTCGTAACTAGCCTGTTTACCCAGCCAGGGAAGGCGCTATGGCGCTATTCTAAATGTCACCGGAGACGGAAGGGGATAGAGTGCGGGCGGCCCGCAGTCTGGTGACAGCAGCCAGATGGAATGCGGTGCGGAGTAATGATAAACATACAGATTGGCGAGCTGCTAGTCATGACACATGTTGCGCTGATTACACTCTAATGCACTGCCGAGATAATAGGTTTGCAGAGAGAAGAAGCCATTACTGTATATTTTCTATTCACCGAGCCCTTATGTGGAAATTCTGAAGCGGTAAATACTAATTATTTGCACCCTCCTGTAAGACGGAGCGCTACCTCCCAGACACAAGACATTGATTTTCCGATTCAGTTGGAGAAACAATTGCAATTTCTTTTTTTCTAAGGAAGCACTTTACAGTTAAAAGACACAATTAGTTAAACAGATCCATATAGAAACCTTTTGTCTTTTGTCTGTTGCTCGCCGAGATTTCGGAGGCTGTTTTTCTTCTGTTGCTTCGTTGGCCGCTGCTTGAAGCTGAAATAAAATGAGAGAAGAAAAAAAAAATAAATTACGCCTTTGTTGTTTTTGAAAATTTTTGAGGTTTTTTGTATGTTTTTTTTTGCATTCGGTCAGCTAGGATGCGATTTAAACAGGACGGATTGACATAACATGCCATTATCTTCTAAGTGTAATTTCAGTCAACAATGATAAAAATAACATTTTTTTTTGCAGAAAGCGGAAAATAGAAGAGCGCGGTCTTTTTATGTTGCTAGACAAAGTACTGTTTGGAACACACCGCACATGCAGGTGCTGTATAGAGCTAAACATACTGTTAGAGCACTCAAAAGGAGAAAATGCTGCAGAAATATATAGATATTTTTCTTATTCGGCGCTGCAGGAGTATATACAATGGCACACAGCGGGTCAGAAGTACAATGAGCCGCCAGTATAAAATGCTCAGCACGGGACGCAGATGGATTCAGTAACACAAGGCATTTACATGTATGGTGATTAATTAAATCTGGGGGCCGTCCGGCCTCAGACGCAGGGGTGGGGTGTCCGCGGCCGGCTCGTGTGGTCACCGGATGGATGGGCTATGTTGGTCTGTGACTATAAAGACATACAGAATACAGGAGTTTGTCCTTTGTGTTCCCGCTAACAATACAACTCTGCGCTCTATATTGAGGGGGATATATACTTAGAAGAGGACATCACAAGAATGGGAGTGCTGAGTTCCCTGTGAATAGTACATGTGCAGTACGACTCCATTCACTGTTTATTGGGACCGACGGAGATAGATGAATGGAGTGTTTAGTTATCTGTGCAAGTCCCATAGACAGTCAGGGGAGTCGTACCGTACATGTGTGAGCCAACCGACTCAATAATGTCATTTTCAAGCATCTATCTATCTATCTCATATCTATCACATATCTATCTATCTATCTATCTATCTCTCTATCTATCACATATCTGTCTATCTATCTATCTATCTATCTATCTATCTATGGTATCTATCTATCTAATATCTATCTATCTATCTAATATCTATCTATTTATCTATCTCCTATCTATCTATCTATCTATCTATCTATCTATCTATCTATCTATCTATCTATCTATCTATCTATCTCATATCTATTCATCTATCTATCTATCTCATATCTATCTATCTCATATCTATCTAATATCTATCTATCTATCTATCTATCACACATCTATCTATCTATCTCATATCTTTCTCATGACCTATCTTCTATCTATCTCAAATCTATCTATGTATCTGTCTCTGTATGTATATATATATATATATATATATATAATATATCTATGTATCTACATACTGTATCTGGCCCCTCCATAAGTGTGCCCTAAATGTATGTCATGTCTTTAATATGGATGAACTGTGCAGTTGTCTTGTCAGTGATTTATGTGTATTGCACAGCTGCAGCATATGAGAGGTTAATGTCTAGGTATGTCTGGAAAATGTAACAGTTTGTGTGCATCCAATGTTGTCACGTGAGCATGAAAGATATATGCGTTTGCAAGGTGTGCAAGTAAGTCAATCTAGACAGTTTATACAGCCAGAGAGTCTACACAGTAATTGAGTGAGTCTGCAAGTCCCCCTGTGGGTTACAATCTGTCTGAGAGGAGTGCGAGAGAAAGCCCCACCTAGGCCTATCCAATATGGAAGAAGTGGAGCGATATCACATCTACTTTGAATGGAGAACACCCCGTCTTAGTCCCAGTTGGCATAGAGTTCAGAAGCTATCAAGGATTAAAATACTCTCTTAACAGACAACTAAACCGTGAGTGTTGGCCAGTAGAGAGAGTGAGAAAAGTCGTCCGGGAGAGCGATCCTACAGATAACGAGGACTGTCTGCACCAAGATGCCCCGAGTAGCCTCCCTGCCTCCTCACAAATAGAAGTTGTCATAAAGCCAATCCTCCATGTCAAGAGTTGGTATGTATTATCCCTGCTGGATGTTCTAGTAAAGAAAGGCTTTACCAACCATTCCTGGTTTAGTCTATTCAAAGTACAGCCCTGTGTTTGTGGACTATTTATTGCACCATCGTCGAAGTTCACCACAGTGGATGGAATGGTGGCGTCACCCGTGACATATATTGAGGTTTCCACGCTGAGATTTGTACAGGTAACTGCATCACTAGCATTGCCTGGAGAGGCCCGTCAGGGCCTGGGCAAGGGGTTGCACGTGTCCCTCAGGGGAGGAGATGGTAGTGTCACCGTGACATCCCTAACAGTTACCCCACCATCTCCTTAGCTGTGGGCCCTGCGCCTCGGTCACTGCATATCTATCTATCTATCTATCTATCTATCTATCTATCTATCTATCTATCTATCTATCTATCTATCTATCTATCTATCTATCCACATAGATATATATCCTCCAAACCCTCTCAACTATCGCATATCCAACTAGGACAGTCCCAGATTTCTGGTGCAGTCCCCTTGCCCTTGGAAGACTTATGAGTCTTGACATCAAAGAGCTCCGAAACGTAGTGTGTTGGCAGTTCCTGAAGGGGTGGGGCTTAAAGGAGCATGATTACTGTGAGTGGGTCCTATTACTGTGTGCCACATGAAGAGGGCACTATGAAGGTGTGTTGGACACAAAGAGGGCTAGACAGGAGTATGCAGGGTTAAAGTCATGACTTAACTTAGATCATTTTGCCACGGTGCCCTACATGCGCCCCAGATATGGTTCCTCATTTCATGCTTTGAAAATTAAGAGGTACTATTCCCTTTAAATGTATATAACAGAGGGCACCAATAGCAGGGTCTAGCATGCTGGGGACCCAAAAAAAAGCCAGGATGCATGGTGGAAGTTTTAACATCAGAGTCGCTGTGGTACATGTATGCAGCGACTCTCATAAGTTGCACTGCCATCAACCACCTACAATGATGGGAGGCAGTGTTGAGGAAGCAATCAGCAAATGCTAGCAACCCCAAAAGGATTAAGATCATCTAATATGTCAGCCTTGAGCTGTAATTTTTGCAACGTCTGCAAGTGATGTCTGAGCTGCTGCATCACATCAGTAGTCCGTGCCAGGGCTTTGGTCACCTTGCTCTGCTCCTTCTACTTTGTCTGTCTTGATAACCACAAAACCGCGATTCTCCTCTGACAATGTATACGCTAAAAGCTTCTGTCTAATATTGGAGTCACATATCCAGCTTCCCACAAATGTGACTTTCAAGCATGGGAGCTTATAATGCACGCCAAGCCTCCTCTCTATGCTCCATATAGTTCTGGGCCTGGCTTTATGAATCTACTTACTCAACATGTCATAGATAGAAGGACGGACCCATTACCTGCTCCCGGCATTGATTGCCTTGATGCTGTTGTATCCTAGAATTACACTGCCCCAGCTATTCCCTGTATGGCGGGTTTAGAATTTCACACAGTATGTTCAATAAGCAAAGCAAAGGTCTTCGGTGTCTGCTTTCCCAATGAACTCTCTTGGCCCCTGATTAATGCTATATCTTAGAGAGCCACTCCAGCTTTCTGGCTTTACTAAAGTCACAATTTTGGCACACATGCTTTTAAGCTTTTACACGGGCCCCGCCACTTTATCAAAAAGTGAGTCAGGCCTAGCTTTGGGGAATGGGGTAGGGTGGTGGCCAACAACATTATTATAATGTACACCGGAAACTCATATAGAGTATAGTAGTAACTTACACCAGCTGGTAGCAGGAGCAGGTTTCATTCTGGAGCACAGAAACGCTATCTTTTCTCCTTAGGGAGAGCAACTATAAACTAAGTGAGGAGACTCAAATGGCCATACACGCTCCTCTGGGTAATATGCAAATAAGGGAGATGGAATAAATCCTCCACAGTGCCACCTATTGAAAGTCAGAATTTTTATACAAGCCTTGTTACAATGACCTGGAATTAAAAGCAAAGCCAGACTCCATGTACATACAGCTGTTTCAGGGTTTTTGCCCTTCATCTGTGTACAGTAGGAGTCTGGCTTTGCTAGTGAGAGGCCTGGGACGGGGGTCAGAAACGCTATCATTTCTCCTTAGGGACCCCCGTCCCAGGGCTCTCACTAGCAAAGCCAGACTCCTACTGTACACTGATGAAGGGCAAAAACCCTGAAACAGCTGTCTGTGCATGGAGTCTGGCTTTGCTTTTAATTCCGGGTCATTGTAACAAGGCTTGTATAAAAAGTCTGACTTTCAATAGGTGGCGCTGTGGAGGATTTATTCCATCTCCCTTATTTGCATATTACCCAGAGGAGCGTGTATGGCCATTTGAGTCTCCTCACTTAGTTTATAGTTGCTCTCCCTAACGAGAAAAGATAGCGTTTCTGCCCCCCCCCCATCCCAGGCCTCTCACTAGCAAAGCCTACTGTACACTGATGAAGGGCAAAAACCCTGAAACAGCTGTATGTACATGGAATCTGGCTTTGCTTTTAATTCACGGTCATTGTAACAAAGCTTGTATAAGGAGTCTAACTTTGGCTTGAAGGAATGCTGCCTTTCAATAGGTGGTACTGTGGAGGATTTATTACATCTCCCTTATTTGCATATTACCCAGAGGAGCGTGTATGGCCATTTGAGTCTCCTCACTTAGTTTATAGTTGCTCTCCCTAAGGAGAAAAGATAGCGTTTCTGCCCCCCCCCCCATCCCAGGCCTCTCACTAGCAAAGCCAGACTCCTACTGTACACTGATGAAGGGCAAAAACCCTGAAACAGCTGTATGTACATGGAGTCTGGCTTTGCTTTTAATTCACGGTTATTGTAACAAAGCTTGTATAAAGAGTCTAACTTTGGCTTGAAGGACTGCTGCCTTTCAATAGGTGGCACTGTGGAGGATTTATTACATCTCCCTTATTTGCATATTCTGGAGCACAGACATGTCACCAGATGCCACAAATCTATTAAAAAGCATTGTATCAAGATCAAATGTTAGCCCCTACCCATAGGATAGGGGATAACTTACTAATTGGTGGGGGTCTCACCACTGAGACCCCCGCCGATCCCGAGAACAGGGGTCCTGAGTCCCCTTCCACCTCCCTCGGGGGATATTGCATCGGCCACAGTGAGGAAAGACTGAATGGAGCACACAAGCACTTGACCCGGGTATAACGGAGTCGTCTCCACTGTAGCCATTCCCCCTTCACAAACCTCCCTCACCCCACTTACCTAAAGTAACCACTGAGACCATTTTATTTTTGGATGATTTTGGCCACAGCAGCCATATTTATTAACAAACAACATTGACATAAAACATTTTATAACCCTCTGGAAAAACTGGGGAGAGATCCTTGGAGCCCTGTACCACTTTGTCGCCTCACCACCTGGGAAATAGTTGTAACTGCCGCCCGTCGCATAATAACCAACTCGGGCGACTCTATTTCGCCTCCCGCCGCAAACCAACCGACTCAGGAGGTTCACCAACTTGCCTCCCGACACAGAGGCCGAATAGTCATACCCTGGCTAGCCACACCCACCAACTTTGCAGGGCACTGACCTGGCAAAGCAAAGGGGTGACCGACCCACCAATTAAACAATCAAAGGGGAAGGTAGCTATCCAACCCTTGCCTTCCCCCCACCATTCTTTTCTGCTGACTCCAAGGACCCCTCCTCTCACCGCTGCCATGACAATGCTTCCTAACCCCTTTTGGCCATCCCCCGTAATCCTAGGGCAGGTGGGTGGGACTCTTCTATGGCTCTGGTCTTCCTTCTCCCCCCTTAGCTCCCAGCATTCCCCTGGATTAGTTAACCCCTTCACTTCCCGTTAACCCTGTCATGCTGCCTACACTTATTGCCCTCTGTGCTCAGCTCCGGCATTTCTTTAGCGCTGTATACTCTTTCAATGGGACTGCGGAGATGGCTGAGCAGGGGCCGCTATTTCCTTTAGCCCCGTTAAAATGAATGGACTGTTGACCACACAGGCTTACTCCATTCACAATGACGTCACTGCACAAGGAGAAGCGACCCCTGCAGTGACAGGCAGAGTGGGGTATGGGAGTCCCGCTCTGGAGATCAGCGGGGGTCTCAGTGTTGAGACCACCACCGATCGGTAAGTTATCCCCTATCCTGTGGGTAAGGGATAACCTGCGATTGTCATAAAGCACTTTAAGAGGCCCAAACCTCTTAATACATTTGATGGTTGGAGCGCCGGTGCATCGCCTACCAACACAAGCTTATAAACCGCCAGTCTAAGTAAATATCCCCCAGTATTTCCCAAAATGGGGCCATACACTGAGGAGCACATTTATTACTGATGTGGGGCTGATTTCTGTAGTGCAAATTAATTTAGACAGATTTACTATTAATTGGCACCAAAAAGAACAGATATTGTATCTCTCACTTCACTTTTCAAAAGTGTCTAGAAAAGGTGGCTGGTGTGCGACTTCTTACAAAGTGCAAATTTTGTTCTAATCTCACTCCAGTAGTTGGTTGGCACACAAAGCAACTCTGCATATTTAGAAGACCCCTCCGGCGAAAGCACATATTTCTATCGCTGTCCTCCTCCCCTGATCGCCTGTCACACTCTGGAGGTCTCCTCTGCATATTACAGTCACATCCATGGAGTGCAGCCCCCTGTCTGATGTTTTACAGCCACCATCTTGAAAGCGAAGTTTTTACTTTCAGTTTCCCATGATGCATCAGCACAGATTAGCTAAGGCTATACCATTTTTGCCTGCTAGAGAGACAATTTAATTTACATTACCTTCTATATTCACCTTAAATAAGCTACAGCCTATAAGTATACAGTCAGGAGGATGAGCTGTGATCTCCTCTATTATACCAGTGTGACAGCAGCTGTGTGATATCCGTATGTGTGACAGGAGTGCCTGAATCCCCCTCTAGGCAGTTTCTTTGGCAGATGCATGTAATAATATCACACACACTGACTAGAAACTGAACACATGACCCCAAGTAGATCTGAGCTGGTCAGCATTGAGGTCACATGACCATTGAAGAAAGAGGCTAAGACTTTCAGAGAGAAAGGAATAACTAACCAAGGTAACACTCGCTCACTTATATATACTGGGGGGAGAGCTACCTAATGAATGAATTTAAAAAAATCACCAGTGACACATTTTTTAACACTGTGCGATATTTCATACATTTTTTGCATTTTCAACTGGAAAAGAGAAAAAAATCATGTCGGAAAAGCCGTATAAAAATACCCTGATGACAAATTCTTCATAGTGTCCCCAAAATAATGTCATAAACACATCGGGGGGGGGGGGGGGGGGGGGAATGCACTTGGACCAGTATTTTATACATCGGTCTAATTGAATACAAATCTGGAGTGAAGTGCACCAAGTTTATGAAGGGCATGCCTTTTAATAAATATGGCGCATGACTGGCCAGTCCGTGTACCAGACTGAAATCTATGTCAACTAAAAGCCGACATACATTTCAGCTATAATTTGTGTCTAAAAATAATTGCATGCATACTTCACCCCCATAAACAGTGGCGCACACTACCAAATATAGTGTTATACAAACGTTATCCCCAGAAATGGCGCCATGTATATGCTGTCCAGTAAAATACTGTCATAGAGTGCTCCAAAAATAGTTCCACACATAGCTTTCCCTAAGATACCGTGTTTCCCCTGAAAATAAGACACTGTCTTACATTACTTCTTGCCTCCAAAGAGGCACAGTGTCTTCTTTTCAGGAAGAGTGGGGGGGTGGGGGTAGGGTGGGAAAGGCTTATACTCACTGAGGTCCCAATCACAGCCATTCAGTGATGTAATTCACTGAAGGGCTGTGAATAGAGATGAGCGAATATACTCGTTTCGAGTAATTACTCGATCGAGCACCGCGATTTTCGAGTACTTCCGTACTCGGGTGAAAAGATTCGGGGGGCGCCGGAGGGCGGGGGGAAGCGTGGCAGAGCGGGGGGTAGCAGCGGGGAACAGGGGGGAGCCCTCTCTCTCTCCCTCTCCCCCCCACTCCCTGCTGCAACCCCCCACTCACCCACGGCGCCCCCCGAATCTTTTCGCCGGAGTACGGAAGTACTCGAAAATCGCGTCGCTCGGGCGAAAAAGGGGCGTGGCCGAGTAGGTTCGCTCATCTCTAGCTGTGAATGATCAAGCTGATGGCGCTCAATGCAATCACAGTGCTTGCTTTGCTGGAGGTGGAATATTCAAAGCCCCGTCACCAGAAAGAAACTGATATGTCAGCGCGGAGGACACTGCAGCTTGCCGCAGCGTCCCCGGAGACCAGCACGAGCACCGCCGCAAACCAGGTGAGTATTGATGGTTTTTTTGCATATAGGTTAGCTAGGGCTTATTTTCGGGGGGGGGGGGATAGTTCAAGCCTCCCCTGAAAACTTGGGTAGGGCTTATTATTGGGGTAGGTCTTAATATCGGGAAAACTGTAGTACCATACATGCAGTGCCATGGTTACGATGCCACCTGAAATAGTGCTGGACATTTAGTGCTACTCCAAACAAGTAGAGGGCACAGAGTCCACAAAAATATTGTCACATAGATATTGTTCATCAAAATATAGCCATAGGGTGCAGTAAAAATAGTTCTGTACATAATGCTCCATAAAATAGTGCTATAGTGCCCCCCAGAAGTGCCAGATAACAGTGCCACAACACCTTGGCACATGGATATTGCCACAAAACAGTTCTGCAGGTAGAGCTCCCTAAAGTAGTGCTATCCGTATAGCCTACAGGTAAGCTATCTACCCAACTGAGTATGGGTTAGCATACGGCTAGCTCTTTAATATCAGGTCCCTGTCTGGATCTTCTTAATGCAATCCCCACAGCCGCGGTCAGCTCAAAACAAACATTGTCCTAATACCAATCCTTATCAAATGTAAGATTTCTCGGCGGCCGCCTGTGCATAATCCGGGCGGCGCCGGCACATTGGATCTGCTGCTAGTTTAACCTTAAGCCTTAAAGGAATTATTTTTAATTCTACCCACAAAGGATGGGCAGAAGGAAGCGTGAGAGTGGTGGTTCACGTACAATGAGCGGATTTGGCCGGATTGTAATCACAGGTGAGAAGAAAGAAATGTCGGCCTTTTAAGTCCTATCTGTGCAGCGGATTTATAAAAAGGTAAAAGGGGGAATTTTAGGTAAACCGCCCGAACAACAATACGTGGAGAATACATAAACAGAGGAGGCCGAGACTAGTGTGTGCATGGGGTGTACGACATACAGAGCCTACAGACTGTATATAGGATGACATATAGATGAAGATGTCACCTCTGTGGCAGCTTGTCCTCCCTTTCACCCATAGGGTAGATTTCTGTACTGTTATGTCTGAGTCGGATGCCTTAACACCTCCTCAAGACGTAATAGTTGTCCAGAAGGACAGATAGACACTCTCGTAAAAGCTTGCCGAACCAAAAGGATCCAACGAAAATAAACAAGGGGAAAAAGGGGATTTTCACATTAATGTACTATTACAGGAAACCCTATCTAAAGTGGGGAGATCGTCCTGATGAGGGCAACCCCACATCTGAAACTTTTGGGCTTCCTAAACTGCCCTCAGATGGGTGAGGGGAAAACTTTAGCAATTTACATCACAGTAAAGGAAGCAGATGCAATACCACAATAACAGTATCTACACCAGGGACTTATCTGGACACAGGACGACACCAGGGACTACACCAGAACTCCACCACTAGAGGAATAACCGTCACTCTCTTGATAAAGGCTGATTGGCCGACACTGCAGTCACATGGGCTAGGCTGACATAGAGGCGACAGCCTGAACCCGCTACTATGTAGCGGCCATCACATTGTGACTATTGCTGCTGGTGCTCTGCAACATATGCAAACTGAAGTCATATCTTGTGCATCAATGGCCAGTCTTTAGGACAGGCCATCAGTCCTGATTAGACCCTTGGGACCTCCAATTGAACAGCACCTCTTGCAGGCTGCTGTTTGGCTCTCATGGCAGCCTGTGGCCTTGTGAAGTGGCTGCTATGTATTTTTGCATATTAAGATGTGTCTGTGGTATGTCTTAATAGACTGTCTATAGAGATACAATATACTGCAATACTGAAGTATTGCAGTACATTTTCTAAGTGATTACATAATGGCAAGAGCTCAAGTCCTCTATAGCGGCTAAATGAGGAGTAGAAAAAAAGTTTTTCCCTTAATAATCAAAAAAAAAAAAATATTAAAAGTTTTAAAAAACCCTCTTCAAATATTTATAAAAATTAAAACAGGCAAAAAAGTGGTATTGCTGCATCTGTAAAAAGCTGATCTGTTAAAATAACACATTAGTTATCACACATGATGCTTGCCATTAGTAAAAAATCTCCAAGAAAAAATGTAATAAAAACACAAATTAAAAAATCACATTTACAACAAAATGGTACCAACAGAAACTACATGTTGTATTGCCATAAAACAAGTCCTACACAGCTACATTGACATAAAGATAAAGCAGGCTAGAAAATGGCAACAGAAAATAACTTTTTAAAGATATTTTATTTCTTAAAAATCCAAGAAAACTATATAAATTTGGCATCGTAGTGACTCATAGAATAAAGCTGTCATGTCATTTTTACCGCAGTGTATACACTGTAAAAACAAGACCCCCTAAAAATGACGCAATTGTGTTTTTTTATATTTCACTCCAATTAGACATTTTTTAAAGTTTTTCAGTACATTAAATGACACCATTGAAAAAAACAACTCGTCCCAAGAAAAGTTGTCACATTCTTAAGAGTTTAGTGTCTTACCCTAATGATAAGCCATAAATGTAATTTTTTTAAAAATCCCCCTTAAGTATGCACTAATCCTAAAAAAAGGCCCCTCCTCTTTGTCCTCCATTTCTCGGGCCCAGCTTAGAGTGAAGGGCTTAGCCGCGGTGCTGGACTGAGCTTGTTTGGTCAATATTGCAGACGACTCAGTAGGGCAGATTTCTGCTTCAGTAAGCTGCCTCCCAGCAGCGGAAAAAGCAGCCTGAACCATCCTCTCACACCTGGAACCCCAGCCAATCAGCTGTCTGGCCCAGCCACTGATTAGCATAGCTCTGTACAATGCGCAGTGGCCTGGGATGGGACTGTAGAATCACTCGCATTAAGGTCTCATGTCCACGGGCATAATTGAATTGCGGAATCCGCGCGTGTCACCTGCATGTGCGATCCGCAGTTCAATCAACCCATAGACAATCATTGTGCATCTGCAGGTAGTTAAATATCCACGGATGTCATTTTTCCCCATTTGGGGATTGCCCATGTGGTAAAAAAAATTGCAGCATGCTCCATTTTCTGAGGATTTCCGGATGGACGGCTTCCATTGAAGTCAATGGAAGCCGTCCAATCTGCCGCACAGCCATAGCTGATACTGCGGATGTGCCGTGGATCCGCGGGAAAGCAGGACATTTTTTTAAAAACCACTGCGGTCACACACATCCGCCGTGCAGAGGAAAAAAGATCTGTCCTTGACGGAAAAGAAACGCACCGCATCTGGACAGGTAAGAGAATGTCCATGGCTGCGGGCACGGGTGGATTCTACTGCGGGATTGAGCACGTGAAATCTGTGCGTGCCGTGGACACGAGAGAACGTCAGAGAACCTGCAAGACATGATGATCAAAAGGTACACATTCACTTTAGGGCGATTACCCCCTCAGAGATCCGCTATTCACTGATATTGACAAAAATTTACAACGTCCGCACCCCCGAATGTGAACCATAGGTTACAAAAGATCCGCTGAGCAAGCAGAAGATTGCAGATGATTGATACAATCGGAATTGTGCCAACTGTGAATATTTGGTCATCCTAAGACTTTTCCGTTCCAAGTCATAAAGTTGGTATTGCGCAAATTTAAATAAGAACAATAATTAAGAATTCCCTGACTCTCCCAGCAGAAAGGAAGGTGTTCAGTTACTGAGAAATCTATACTGAAGTTTTGCTGAATAAGGCACTTCTCTATCGTTAACCCAGTTTAGGAAATATGCAATACTGCACAAACTCCACCGCTCCATCCATGTGGTCTACTGCTCAATATACAGAGAGAAATCACATCAGGGACCTAGATCGGTCTATATCATATCTACCGTATCTATCTCTCTCTCTATCTATCTATCTCATATCTATCTATCTATCTATCTCCTATCTATCTCTCATATCTATCTATCTATCTATCTATCTATCTATCTATCTATCTATCTATCTATCTATCTATCTATCTATCTCATATCTATCTATCTATCTCATATATCTATCTATCTCATATCTATCTATCTATCTATCTATCTATCTCATATCTATCTATCTATCTATCTATCTCATATCTATCTATCTATCTATCTCATATCTATGTATGTATCTATCTATCTCATATCTATGTATGTATCTATCTATCTCATATCTATCTATCTATCTATCTATCTATCTATCTATCTATCTATCTATCTATCTCATATCTATCTATCTATCTCATATCTATGTATCTATCTATCTATCTATCTATCTATCTATCTATCTATCTCATATCTATCTATCTATCTATCTATCTCATATCTATGTATGTATCTATCTATCTCATATCTATCTATCTATCTATCTATCTATCTATCTATCTATCTATCTATCTATCTCATATCTATCTCATATCTATCTATCTATCTCATATCTATGTATCTATCTATCTATCTATCTATCTATCTATCTATCTATCTATCTATCTATCTCATATCTATCTATCTATCTCATATCTATCTCATATCTATCTATCTATCTCATATCTATCTCATATCTATCTATCTATCTATCTATCTATCTATCTATCTATCTATCTATCTCATATCTATCTATCTATCTCATATCTATCTATCTATCTATCTCATATCTAATATCTATCTCATATCTCTTATCTATCTATCGATCTATCTATCTAACTATATCATATCTATCTATCGATCTATCTATCTAACTATATCATATCTCTCATATCTATCTATCTATCTCTCATATCTATCTATCTATCTATCTATCTATCTATCTATCTATCTATCTATCTATCTATCTATCTATCTATCTATCTATCTATCTATCTATCTCATATCTCTTATCTATCTATCTCCTACCTATCTATCTCCAATCTATCTATCTATCTATCTTTTTAAAAGTTCAGTTGGCTCGCAGAATTTTTGCAAAAAAATCAGCTTGGTCTGATTTAATTAGAACTTCACCAATACCCCTAAAACTAATGTATAACAGAAAAAGAAGAAAGGGCAGGAGGAAGAAGAAACACCACTACAATGAGTCCAGGTGAGACGAACCACCCAAGGTTCGGGTTCGTGCCAAACCAAACTATTAGCAAACGTTGCCACTGTTTGGGTTCTCTCAGCACTAATTATAGTACAAACACCGCTGTATTATCACACTTTTTCTCTCGAGGCTACAGATTTAAAATGCACATTTTAAGTTGCATATTTTCCCTTCAGACGTCTTCCCTAATTTTCCACAGAAGCCCCTTGAGAGTTCAACCCCTCCAGGTCTCCTCTCCCTTTTCACACCAGCCTGTATCTGTGAGGCAACTGACTGCAGCAGGAGCCTCTCCCCTGCATTACCTGCAGCAGGACACCAGGAACACTAAGCCCCGCCCCTTAAGCTTCCCTTAAAACACTTAAGAGAGAAATTAACCCTTGTGTTCTCTTCAGGATTTCTGTGAGACTGATTGGTTGACTGACAAACATTGCGGACATAGTCTTCCCCCGATTTGCTTCCTACATTCTTAGTCGTACTGTACCTTTAATACATAGTAGCTGCTTTATTTTACACCTATGCGGTGAAATGCTTCTATGACGCTATCATAAGACACGGACAGCTGTCCCTCCCATCCATAAATGATTATTCACACATGAGCACGCCTGAGTAATAATCACCAATGGCTTCGTTTTAAGAAGCCGCCGCAGTCTCAGCCGCCATCGCTCACCACGCATTTCCTGCTTCTAATTATACTCCCTTATTTCAAGCTTCCAGAATGTGTCGGTCCAGCCTAATTCCATTTTCCGTCACTTCTTTTCTCTGGGTGAAGCTGATATGAAAGCAATCAACATCCTTTCTGCATTTCCTTGGTTGCTTTAGACACATGAATATATATCTTTTGGGACGCGCACATAAAACCTTGATTGTAGGGCACCGGCAACTGGGACTCTCTTTATAAGCTGATAATAGACCGGCGTGTAGAAGACATTCCTATACGGGCCCCAATAGGGCCGGGGGGATGGGCAAGGATGGAGCTCAAAAAGCCTAAATGCAGCTTTGTAAGAGGTGACATTTGCAGCTTATGCGCGGCTTCCCGGACACCGAACGAGTTATCACCCAAACCAGCTTGCAACAAAATCCAATCCTCCCCCTGAAATTGCTGGTTAAATAAGTACTTTCATAACTTGTTCATTGGAATTCAAAGGTATTCAGCGGCACAATATTGGAGGGAGGATTAGAGGGAAGTAATCACATTTTTTGTTTTATACCTTCAAGATGGAGAATAATCTTCTGGAAGATTCATCTGCCCAACGCTATATTTTCAGGAAAGCAGATTTCCTATTTTCCCATTTGCATACTTTGATGTGGTTATCTTGAATGCTGAATTACAGGCACGGTACGCGTGGGGCCTGTAAGAGCGAGCGTCTCCGGAGACGTTCAGGCGTCACACATATAGGACACGGCTACATACATGGCCAATGGCATACATGGTAAAGGAGCAGATCATGCAGCTGGCGGGGGGCGCTGGTCACCCCAGTCCCTATGGGCTGTGGGAAGAAGTTAGAGAAATGGCCTGACTGGCATGTCTCCATTCTCCGACCCTTAGAGACATTTTTATAGAAAGTGGGGCCCTGAGCAGAAAGTAAAGTCCCATACACAGAGCGAAGATCGCTCAAAGATCGCTCAAACGACAGCTTGAGTGACAGCTTTGAGCGATCATTTTGCATAAACTATTAAGTAGCTACTCAGCTACTTAATAGCTTATTAGCGTGCAAATGAAGCCTTTAGCTGAGAGCAGGTAATAGCCTGAGGGCTCTTATCTGCATTCAGCTCCTTTGTTCTCCAGCGGGAAACAATGCTATCAGCACTACCTGCGGAGGACTACTGATAAGACCGCACAACGATTTTTAGGTTGGCCTGAATTTAGCGATCAACTAGCAGTGCACAAAAAGTGCACGATGGCCGCGTGTTTAGACGCAATGATTATCGTTCAAACGATCGCTTTTGAGCGATCATCGTTCCGTGTAAATGGGCCTTTAGTCGCGACTTGCCATTTTAAGATAGTTTTTGTAAACAATTAAACATATAAAACACACATCTATACTACTATTAGAAATGCAAAAGTAACTCTGTCCGTCTGTCTGTTACCTTTTCACGGCTAAACTGCTGCAGCTATTTTGGTGACATTTGTCAGGGAGATAGCTTGCATCCTGAGGAAGGACATAGGCTACGTTTTATCCCGAAAATGTATAGACTTTTTTGGTGATGTGCAGGCACACCTCTGCTCCACTGCCGGTGCCATGCAGCAAGGTAGAGGGGAAGGGGGTGCACATCATAAGCTGTGTCTACACAAATGGGCAGATATGTGAGGGCAGGCGTTATTGCTGCATGCATGCGATTATTAAGTGCGGTAGAGGGGAAGGCAGTGAACATCACAAGCTAGGCTTTCCCAAACGGGCAGACATGTGAGAGCAGACGTAGTTGCCGCACGTATGCATCTATTAAATTAAGCTAACAGGGATACCCACCATTGCCTGGAATCAAAACTTGAATGCAAGACACAATAACAAGCATTGAGATTTTAAAGAAAATCTGTGTTGCCCATAGCAACCAATCACAGCGCAGCTTTCATTTTACCTCCGCAGTATAACAAATAAAGCTGGACTGTACGACACAAACAGACAGATTTTGCCTTACAACTTGAAAATAACATGGGTTGAGATTGTAAAGAAAATCTGTGTTGCCCAAGGCAACCAATTTGAGGCTCCAGGGCAAACACTTAAGGCAGCAGGTGTACAGTTATCAAAAACATGTTTGTCTGCTAGGCAACTGTATGTGGCATGCTCACATGTATACAGCCCACAAAACCTTTATATCCCAGCAAAAGATGACCAGACCAAAAACGTACAGAATTGCACTGACAGCAGATTGCAGCTACATTCCTTTCACTATTTCAACTTTTTACGTTTTAATATGCAGCAAAACACAGATTAGATAAAAGAAAAAAATCCATGCGGATGAAGTCGCGGGTAACAAGCTAGTAGATATATGAATGATTATACATCTCCATACTATGGCCACGCAGTACCTCCATTCAGCGCCCAAGTAATAGTGCCATAAATTGTATAAATGATACTGCCATACATTATAGAAATAGTTCCTCCATACACCTAATATAAAATAGTTTACAGGCTTCTTCTGGCGCCAGACTTTGACCCTTTTGCGTGACCTTTGGTGAATGATTTTGGTGTCATTAGATTTGTGACATTCTCATATTGAGTGACCTGTCAGGCAAGGTCAAAGTTCCTGTGTTAAGTCTAGCGGCGCTGTTGTACTTCAGCCAACAGCGCCACTAGGGAGAGTCAAGAGTTGCTAAGCGAGCGCAAGCCATGGGAGAGGAGATAGAGAGAGAGAGCAGCTATATACACTCAGCTCTGCTACATACAGATAAATATACTTAGCTCTGCTACATGCAAGTATATACACTCAGCTCTCCTACACCCAGGTAAATACACTCAGCTCTGCTACATGCAGATAAATATACTTAGCTCTGCTACATGTAGATATATACACTCAGCTCTGCTACACGCAGGTAAATACACTCAACTCTGCTACATAGCATAAATACATCCCCAGAACCACGCTCATCACCCTTTGCCTACATCTGCCTAGTGCCTCCCCTTCACTGGCTGAGATCTCTTGTGTGCGGAATACGCAGTGAATAGAACCCATTGATTTCATTCACATGAGCGTATTTTTTAACACGATGGGACAACTGTTGGGCATCTGCACCCTACATGTCATTCCATGTAAAAGGGCCTTAAGGCTGGCCATTTCTCTTAGTAATACACATCTATAATAAGACAACTTCTTTAATAGTATAGTCCCTGGTGGTCTAGAGCGGTGGAGGTTTACCAGGTCAGTTCCCAGGCTCCAGTGTTTTTGCCTTTAGTGGCCCATACAGAAATGATTTCTCTTACAACCAAACCCTCTGAGTATCAGGTAGCTGCTGTACATAGAATGAGACGCTGGGCCCTCTGGGACCCCCTACATATAGTAAGCCTTCACTCTGCACTCCCAGTATACAGCGAGCACATGACATGGCAATAGGGAATAAAAGCCGACCACATATTAGCTGCGTTCCACGGACCGGCGCCTCTGCCTGCTGCCAGTCTGCGTTAAAAGAACACAAACAGCTAAAAATGTAATAAGGTGATATACATTTAATTATTGAGCACTCGCCGCCTTTGTACAATCTCTCCCTCCAGAGCACAAGCCATAAAATACTCTTCACTGGTTTGACCTCCGTTTGCAAATGCAGACTTAATGCAAGCGTAATATATGGAGCAAATAATAAAACCGCCAAACTGGAGATAAGGGCCGAGCATCTGCAGCGCCACTCATGCAGCTCGCTACTCCTCCAAGTAGTCCGCTGGGATCCATTACAGTCCCGGATTTACAGAACGCCTCATCTGAGTCCAGCTGGACAACACTTAGGCCCGTTAGTGGCCTCTGAGGGCCGTGAGCTATGATCTGTACTTGGGGCAATCAATATGGATGCTATGAGATGTACTAAGGCAAAGCCTGAGCGGAAAGACGGAAGCAGTGGTAGTAACACACATGGGACCTTAACCCCTGAATGGCATGATTTGGGCCTAAGGAGGCGACGATTTTTGGGGGCATTTTCAACTTGACTTTTCAAAAGCCAGGACTTTTTAACTTTTCCATCGACATGGGCATATAAGGGGCTTGTTGTGTGAGCAGTGAGCTGTAGTTTTCATTGGTGGCATTTTTTTGGGCACACTTAACCTTTTCCAATCCAATTTGTATCCTGGTTTTCCTAGGGGGCTTACTCTTTTTCTACTGTTATACAACGGCGCTATCTGCTGGCTAAAGCCAGTACTGCATGAGGTGACACGTTGGATAGGCTCTGACAATAGAGAGGCTGGCAATATACAGTAAGAGAACCCTGACGGACGTCTTCCAACATCGGAGCTGTACAGCCTTAAATCATAATGTCTTCAGAGGTCAGACAGGGGATTGGAAAGGGTTAAAGTAGTTTAAAACTTTTATTAAATCTTTTTGGAGGGCAGGGAGAAAAAACATCAAATCTGCCTTTTTTTACAGCGTCAATTATACAGCATAAATGGCAGGATACATTTTTTCTGTGGGTTGTATGATTGCGACAAAACCAAAACTATATATATGTTTTTAGGGGTTTTTCCACAATAAAGGTCCTTTTTTTCATTGCTTTGTTCAAAGTTTCCTAACTTTTCCATTGCCAGCACATTGTGAGGGCGTGTTTTTTATGTGATGAACTATAGTTTTTAGTTGCACCATTTTGGGGTACATATTACTCTTTTGATCACTTTTGTTGTTTTTTTTTGGGGGGGGGGGGGTGCAAAATAAACAACAAAGCATTTTGACTCCATTTTTTTTTTAACAGCATTTGCCATGTAGGATAGAAAGTGTGTTCAGTTTATTGTGCAGGTTGTTAGGGATGTGAAAACACCAAATGTGGGTTTTTATAAATTTCTTTTGAAAACAAAGAGGGGAAAATGTGCAGAAAATAGTTTTTTTAATTATTTTTTACAAATTGTTTTGCATTTTTATGACTCTCTCACCAGCACGATGCAACTGAAATCTAGATTCATCTGAGCAGGTGATGTTTTTCCACCACTCAGTGATACAATTTTTGCGCTCTTTTGCCCCCTCGGAGTCTCGCCTTATTGTTTCCCTTAGACTACAATTGTGCTGGAAGCGGTCGTCTGCTGTTATAGCCCATCCGTGCTAAGGAATAATGAGTTATGAATTCAGAAACAATAGTTGAAGTACAAGTGTTGTATCTGGTCACAAATTGCTTAAGGATGATTCTTGACATCCTCCTCTGACCCCTTTCAGCAATTAGTTTTTTCCATCCACAGAATCCCCTTTTGCCGGATGTTTTC